>NC_057804.1:149577017-149582559 GCF_018294505.1 Triticum aestivum
TCTGCGATGTGTAATTTACCACGATATTCACATAGAAGTTATCGGGGGTATATTTCATCAACCACCCCTACCCCTCATCGGGCGCCAAAGTTACCAGCGGGTACATAAGTTATCGGGTCTGCGATGTGTAAGTTACCATGCTACTCACACAAAAGTTACCGGGGGTATATTTTATCACCCCGCCCCCGCCCCACCGCGTGCTCGAAAATTACCACGGGGTGTACATAAGTTATCATGTCTTCAGAACGCAAAGAATATCATGTTATTTGCATAGAAGTTATCGTGGTATATTTTGACAACTCCCCCCCCCCATCTCCACACCCGCCGCCAAAGCTACCGGGACAAAAGTTACCGATGTTCGTAAGTTGGTTTTCAACAATCTGTCCCCTTGGGACAAAAGTTACCGATGTTCGTATGTTGCTTATCAACTCCGTGGTGTGTAATTTACCATGTTATTTACATAGAAGTAATCGGGGGTATGTTTTTTCAACATTTTTTTATCGGGTCAAAGTCACCATGGTGTTTATGCGTCAATTACCAGCTTTGTGATGTGTATATTACCGTGTCACTTACACAAAAGTTGTCGAAGATATGTTTTCAATAACTTTTTTCCGGGTCAAAAGTTATCGTGGTGTTTGTGCATGGGTTATCACTCTGTCGTGCATAATTTATCATGCTATTTATATAAAAGTTAACGGGGAGTCGTACAAAGGCTACGGAAGTAAAGAATGTTCGAATACCGGTGAAATGAACCAGCAAGGTTGCTAGTTCGTCGATTCACTATTCGATATGTAAAATAATCTATTGAGGTGTTAAAAAAGTCGAACACTTAATCAACTTCTTTATGTGACAACATAGTGGAGGACAAGCATGTTTCCGTTCAATTAGCCAAGAAAAGGTTACCTTGTTGATTTTTCACTCTCAAGATTATGTTATTGTTTGCCTTTTATCCATTTGATTCAAGGAATCAAGCATTAATTGCGGCATTAAAATGACACTAAAAATGGGACGACTGCATGGCTGTGCATGGCCTAACGAAGTTCGGAAGATAATGCTTCGAAATTAATTCCTGAATCAATGCATGAAACGCTAAACCACATCTGAGGAAAAAAAATATTCCTCTAATTGTGCTGACGTGGATCGGTGATTAAATAGGTCAAGTAGTATGACTCTCCATTATTTTCCAGAAGTTGTTGACGGTTGAGTTGGTCGCTTGGTAGATTCAATTTGCTGGACAGCGGAGTTCGATTCGCGGGATTAGTGTGTTACTTTTCTCGCCCGCGCGAATCGCGAACTGTTTTTTTGGACCGTGCGATACGGATCGGACGGGGACAGAGTCGTTCGGATCTGTACCTAAAATTAGGACGGCAGGAAAATAGCTTTGTCGTATTCTTATTTCTTAATTCCAAAAAGAATCTTACAGCCTATATTTATAACCTAGACAACTTGCATAAGAATTAACCTAAGATAATTTGTGGGCTAAGATGCCCGGTGGGCCTAGCTAAACCAGCCATAACATTTAATATACAACTATTTGGTTTATGTCAATGGTATTCATAATACTAATACTTATTCATGCTGCGTTCCTTATATTGGTCCATTCTTCTCACGACAATGCTATTGGATTGTGAAATTGCAATAGGCTCGGTATTCCTCTACTCAACAGGGGCTGTGGAGATTCTGTTTGTTTCTGACCCTGGCATGGTCAAGGACATGAGCCACTGTACATCATCTGAACTTGGGAAGCCTATTTATATTCAGAAGTCTCGCAAACCGCTCTTTGGCGACGGCATCTTGGTATCAAATGGTGATATATGGGCCTATCAAAGGAAGGTCATTGCACCAGAGTTCTTCATGGAGAAGATTAAGGTACTGTGAGATGCTTAAGATAATGCTTAAATATGGATCAAAATACTAAGAACATGATCCAGCCTTATAGTTAAATTTCTGCAAAAAGTCATTATAATTACAGGAATGATGTTTGCAGATCATGATAGAACTAATAGTGGAGGCTTCTGTCCCACCGCTAGAAGCATGGGAGAGCATGCTTGATGACGCAGGAGGAAGTAGAGAGATAGATGTGGATGGTTATTTGCGGAATTTTTCGGCAGACGTAATCGCTAGGGCATGTTTTGGCAGCGATTTCACAACAGGGGAAGAAATATTCTACAAGCTCAGGCAGCTTCAGAAGGCGATTTCTCAGCAAGATACACTTGTTGGATTATCTGCAGTGTGGTAAGTATATAATATCTACCATAATGAAAAAAGGAAAGAAAAAAAAAGGTGAAATGTGATTCTTCACCTGCATATTTGACTATTTGTGCATGAATATCTGTTCAGAAGTCTTTCAACAGATTTGGGTAAACAAGGTTCATTCTCATTCATTAGACAGGAACCGCTGAAATTGTGATGTAAATATCCGAATGTTCTTTTTTTCAAAATAGTCTGGTGGTTCAAATTTAGATGATGTTTTGCCATAGGGCAAAGTCTTGTCATAAAATTAAGAGTAAGTTCCACAGTTCACCCGCTAGTTGCGATCTTGTGAGCTGTGACAAAGTTATTTTATTTAAAAAATCTGGCTACATTTTACTCCTTAGCTGTGACCTTTGTGACGGCTTTTAGACTTTTACCCTATTTACTTGACAAGACAGTTGACTAGGCAGATAACTCAGGTTCGTATTCGCTAGGAGCGTATTCAGATATGGGATAGGAGCAGTGTGGTGCAGCTAACAGCACCTGTGCAGCAAAATTTGACTCAATTTCACAGAATTTGACTGAATTGCAAGGAATTTTTTTTCATAAGCTGTCAGTCAGCTGCGAAGTCTGTTGAATCATAGATGGGCTTTGGGCCCATATAAACAATAATTCATGGTTGATCTCTAAGGCCCATGTGGGGTGCATGACATGGTGGGGAATTTAATACCATACTGCAGGGGAGATGACTTTGCAGTTTGGCAAAAATAATAAATAAAATAGGATAAAGGATTCACAATGTCACAACTTAGGGGTAAAATGTGGCAAGATTTTTTAAGTAGGATAAAAGTTGTCACAGCTCACAACTAGGGGTAGAAGGTGAAACTTATTTTCATAATTTATATTGTGTTGATTACAGGAAGGTTTTGCCAACCAAGGCCAACCGAGAGATACAAAAGCTGGAGCAAGAAGTTCGGTTACTCATCCTCGATGCCGCAAAGGAACACAGCCGTGAAAGCAGCATCAGCAACAACGACGACAATGGCAACAATTGCATAGAGACTAAACATAATGGCTTTCTGCGCTCAATTGTCAACAGCTCTCGCCATTGCCCGGCCAGCTACAATGGCAGCGCCGAGGACTACATCGTCGACAACTGCAAGAACATCTACTTTGCCGGGCACGAGACTGCAGCTGTCACCACCACCTGGTGCCTGATGTTACTGGCCACGCACCCGGTGTGGCAGGACCATGCCCGCGCCGAGGCTCTAGAGGTGTGCCGCGGATGCACAAAGCTCGACGTCGACGTCCTCCGGCGACTGAAAACAGTGAGAAAGCATCCCTTCCGTTATGCATCGATCAGTCTTGAAGAAACAGGCACGCCATTGGCATTATTAACCATTACATCCTCTTTCCAGATCACCATGGTGATCCAGGAGACTCTCCGGCTGTACCCTCCGGCGTCACTGATCGTGCGCGAGGCGCTGACGGACTTCAAGCTTGGCGCCCTTGACGTCCCGCGGGGAACCATCGTCCAGACCGCCATCGCGATGCTGCACCTCAACAAGGATGTCTGGGGCCAGGACGCCGGCGAGTTCCGGCCGGACAGGTTCACGAACGGTGCCGCGGCGGCGTGCGAGCCGTCGCACATGTACCTGCCGTTCGGGCACGGGCCCAGGATTTGCGCGGGGCAGAACCTGGCGATGGTGGAGCTCAAGGTGGTGCTCGTTCGCCTGCTGAGCAAGTTCGCCTTCTCGCCGTCGCCGGGGTACCGGCACGCCCCGCTGTTCCGGCTAACTATCGAGCCTGGGTTCGGCATGCCTCTTGTCGTCACAAAGCTTCCATGATCTCTCAGTGCCATTTGTGGCGAGAATGTACCGCGCCTGTTGATGAAAACAATGACGCCGCCACGTGTTTGTAACTGGCAAAGCATGCTTTCGTCAGTTGGTACTTTCTGCCGCTCAAGATTCAGTAACTTGAGACGCATTGTAAAAACAAGGCCAATAAAATAATTTTGTGTTCCCTGAAGACTGAAGTAGGTGTGTTCTACGCATGTAAAATAATTTTCTCTTGCCAATAGTCTTGTTGGTCCCTTGCAGCTGTGATCGATACTCTGTGCACTCGTGTCATGTTCTTAAAAAATAAGGCTCCCCGTTGATTTTCAGGAAGCTCTATTTTGTTGATTTCTGCGGGTAAATTTATGGTGATACAGTACTACCTATTGTATCCGCCAGGCTGATCATGCCTTTGGGGATGAAGGATGGCCGGAAGTTCAATCTTTCCTTTTCTCCTTTTAGAATGATAGTTGGAGGGATTTTTTTTTTGAAATAATGATGGTTGGAAGTTGATTGTGATGTGAGTCTACATCAGAAAACTGCAATGCTCACTGTGTAAAGACGTGAAGAAGAATCAATGAGCCAGGTAATAGGTACACGGATAAATAGCTTATTGTTTGTTAAACAACAGCAACGTCAGAATGGCCGAGTGGTCTAAGGCGCCAGACTCAAGTTCTGGTCCTCTTACGAGGGCGTGGGTTCAAACCCCACTTCTGACATCACAATTTTGCTCTTTTTTTCCTGCTATATTCTTTTTTCTTTTTTATAAAGATGATTTTTTCCATTTCTTTTCAAGCCAGGGATTGCCAATCCCTTCCCTTGCAGTTTGTTTTGCCCTTTTTTCTCTTGCTATATTCTTATATATATATATATATATATATATATGAAGATGACGAGCCGTTTATGCTCCCGTGCACCTTTTTTGCTATATTCTTTTTTTTAATATAATTTTGCTCTTTTTTTCCTGCTATATTCTTTTTTCTTTTTTATAAAGATGATTTTTTCCATTTCTTTTCAAGCCAGGGATTGCCAATCCCTTCCCTTGCAGTTTGTTTTGCCCTTTTTTCTCTTGCTATATATATATAGGGAAAATCCATCTACCACCCGGTGGTAGTTACCCCACATGTCTCATATACTACCATGTGGTACTATATATACTATTTTATTATTTTAAATATGTTCATATACTATATCTAAGATATTTCAAAGCAAGTTACATGAAAAAATTGCATATGAGCCCATAGTTTTTGTTATATTTGTAAATATATATATATAGGACAAATGTTTCCTACAAGCAGTGGTAGTTACCACCACTTGTGTTTTGTATGTTGTATGTAGTATCTGTCGAAACCGAGAGTATGTACGTGTAGTATGTAGTATATAACAATGATTAGGTAGTATATGTACAAATTTTTAGGTAGTATGTACCATTTTTTGAGTATGCTCTTTTTTACGTACAAATATGTACGTATTTCACAAATATAACAAAAACTATGGGCTCATATGCAATTTTT
>NC_057804.1:149582692-149613541 GCF_018294505.1 Triticum aestivum
AAGCCGTTTATGCTCCCGCGCACCTTTTCTGCAATATTCTTTTTTCTTTTATATAAAGATGATTTTTTCCATTTCTTTTCAAGACGGGGTTGTCAATCC
The DNA here is from genome assembly GCF_018294505.1 of Triticum aestivum. Lineage (NCBI taxonomy): Eukaryota > Viridiplantae > Streptophyta > Magnoliopsida > Poales > Poaceae > Triticum > Triticum aestivum. The sequence goes on from NC_057804.1 coordinate 149,582,792, forward strand.
CTTCCCTTGCAGTTTGTTTTGCTCTCTTTTTTCTTGCTATATTCTTTTTTTTTCTTTTATGTAAATATGACGAGCCGTTTATGCTCCCGTGCACCTTTCCTGCTATTTTCCCATTTCTTTTCAAACCGTCAGGATGCTATGAAGGTAGCCACGAACAAGAAGGCTGGAAGAGCAATGAACTACACTATCTTTGGGGCAGGCTGGATTCGGCCGGATATGGGTTGCCCTGAACCGGTTCTGGCCATGGTCGTGGTCTCTGCTTTGTGGTGCTGCATGGCTGCATGGATGCATCTATCTTATCTACCAATGTATCCCTAAAAAAATCTTATCTACTAGTGTCTTTTTTTGTGCTCTCTTGGGCGAAAGTCCTGCTCCACCCGGAGCCGGTGGTGGCGCCATGTGTGGGTACCGCTAACCTTCTTGGAGGCACCGCTGTCATGGTGGCTTCATTCTCAACCAGACTTCGGGGGGAAACCCTGCTCTAGGTGCGCTAGGAACAGACAATAGTGACACATCCCGCGTCACACCCTTTCTTAAAGACATTGTCTGGGGGATGGCTCGATTGATTGGTGTGGTGCATGTTTGTTGTGGGTTTGACGACTGTGGGGATGCGGCCACATTGGGGTCGATGGTGGTTGTTCGGTGGTGTTCTTAAGGGTTTGGCGGCGTGCCTTTGGCGTCGTAGGACGGTCGTCTATTTTCCCTTGTGAAGGTGCCTCGCCGTTGTTGTTGTGCATGCTCGAGACCCTCTCGTGGATGTCATTGTGTTGCGGCGAGCTTCGTGCTCTTGGTGATATCTTGGTTTATCTTTGCCCATTGACGGCGGAAGATGCCTCCCCGAACTTGCTAATCGTTCTGAATTTCTATGGCGGAGCACCAAGCAAAAGTTCGTGTTCAATGGTACTCGTTGATTGTGGATGCTTTTGAGTTGTGTTGTGGGCTTGATACACACGCTAATGCGGTGCGTTAGGTTGCTTGCAAAGTTTGGTATTGTGATTCCTCGACGATATTCCACATCTACTTGTGTCCTTATGTCTGCTAGCTAAGCGTGCCTTGTCCTAAGTGTTATTTTTTAATATTTTTTCCCCTTGCTATTTGTCCGATTTTTTGTCCATTTTTTCTCATAAATAAGACCAACTTGTTCAGGTTTTTGAGCCGATTTTTCTTATAAATTGGATTAGTCAAAACCATGAAATAACTATGTGCTTTGGCAGCTTTTGAGCAATATATATATTCACATGGGAGAACTCTCCCCTCGGTGATTTCCTAAAAAAAAACACTACACTACCATGTTCAAGTCATAGCTTATCGTCAGATCGGATACAAATTCCCAATCTCGCACGTACGGGTAGAACAAACGCATCGATTTTGCGGGAATCCGCTGTTTAAATTTCAATCCTCGGTCGAACCCGGTGAGCGGACGTTCGAACGTGTAGCTGCACACACCAAACCTCCCTGTGCGCTGGCGTGGCTGCACGTGGCGCCTCCTTACGGCCATGCCTCGCACCCAATCTTCTCCGGCGAGATCCGTCGATCATCGGGGTCAGAGCTTGGTGCTGCTGTTGCACTGGTGGCTCTGGACGCGCATCTCCATGACGGCGACCTCGAGCCTGCACTCGGAGTATGCCACGGCGCGGCGCCTGAACACGCCGAACAGCAGCACCGTGCCGGGGACGGTGGTGGCGGATTCCAGCGGCATCGCCCGGCTCTCCACGTCCTCGGCCAGCTGCCTCGCGCCCCCGGCGGCGGCGAACCGGTCCGCCTCCAGCGTGAGCGCGACCCGGACCTCCGCGTCCCCGCGGCTCGGGACGGCGCCCGGGTCGATCTCGGCGTCCCCGACGTGGGCGCCGCGGTAGGAGAGGTTGGCGTGGCCCCCGTCGGCGTAGGTGAAGGAGGCCGGGTTGGGGTTGTGGACGGACACCGTGACGAGGAGCGTGAGGTTGAGGCGGAGGGACGGGGTCGGGAGGAGCGCGAAGCTCGGGGCGGCGCCCACGAACTGGGTGGACACGAGGCGGATGGTGGGGTCGCGGACGCGGAGGACGGTGAGGAAGAGGACGGCGAGGACGGCGGCCAGGGCGAACAGGACGGCCGCCGTGGCGACGAGGCACCGGCGGCGGCGGCGGCCCGCCTGGTGGTGGCTCGCGGAGGACGCCGTGGGGGGCTTGGAGGACGCCATGGGGGAGCTCGATTTTGATTTAGGGGACCCCATGCCATGCGAGGATGAGGATGCGATGGCGTAGGCAAGGCCGGGGAGGGAACTTTGACGAGCTGTTGACGATGGACGGTACCGTACGTGGACAGCACCGCACAGCGTGGTGCCGTTGCGTCTGAATTGGTTAACAGGAACGAAAAAAAAAGCTTCATACGTTGCCTGCTTCAAATCTCAATCATTTTTTTGGGCCTTTTGATTATCATCCAGACATTTTCATTCTTATCTTGGGGGCAAATCCGACTCCAACGCGTGCTCCGACTTGGGCACGACGACATCGCCTGCGGCCAATGCGGCCAGGATCAATGCCAGGCCCGGCCACTTGGCGAACTCCTCGAGCTTGGAGTCCTCGACGGCCTTCTTGTAGGCCTCATCGGCCTCCTCACCGGTCTCCCCCTCAATCGCCGCACGTGAACTAGGAGCACGCACACGGGAGGCGAAGAAGGACTGGCGGCGCGGGTCGTGCTCGTCCACGAACCAGGTGTCCCAATTCAGCAAGTCGACGTCCTATGCCGGGTCGTGGAGGAAGTCTACAGGGAGAGCTCCGCGGGGGTGTATCTTGAGCTCGTCGGCACGGGTGGAGGCCGGGATGGCTGGCACCGAAACCCTCTCCGGCCAACAGCAACAATGGCTAGGGTTGGGCACTATCGAGCGATTGGGGGCAAAGAGAGGGAGAAGAGTGGGCGTCCCCCGCCCCTGCCCATCTAAAAGGACTGTAGGGCGGACATCGAGCGAACGCGCGGCGCGGTCGTCTCATGTTCGTATGGATGCAAACCCGACCCAAATTTGAGGCGGATTTGCGCCCACATGGACACAAAACAGATTTATGTCCGTGCATTGGGCTGTGATTTCTGTCGACGCGGATCTAAACAGAAAAAATGCGTTCATGCGTTGGAGTTACCCTTAAGACTTATCCTATGGTTCACCAAACAAGACTCCAAATGTCCACGGATATGTCCGGGGTGTCCACAGACATTTGGTCATGAGCTGGCATCCAACCCTATTCCTCAAACAAGCCAGATGAAAGTTCATAGTCCTTTTTAGCATGACAAATTGGCAAAGTGGTGTGTAATTTCTAAGCTGATATCCATTCTGTTTGTGGTCTATTTCTTTATCCTATTTTTTTATTTCTTGTTGATGCATTATATATTTGTGGAAGCTTAGATGTGACATCTTTAAAAAGCATCTAGATGTGAATTAGGCAAACTGTTTGCTAAACCGGGCCAGCTCATAGAAATGGCTTGTATTTTTGGATATGCTCATTACAGTTCCCGCGCCTTGGCTGGCCAAATGTCCCCGACAGAATCATGGTTTATGTTAAATGTCCACATCAAATGCTAACTATTAGCTCCTTCCACGGACACACGCCTCTCACCACTTCACAGCACCGAATAGCTTCACTTGTCATGAAGCAACATTTTCTTAACAAATACTAGTACTACCTTATTATGCTACACAAATGTCTGTTGTCCGCAAACCCATCTCATCAAACAATTCCGTACAGAGCAAATAAAATTCCTACATGATCTGAACAACAAGTATCTTCAGTCGATAATTCTCAAGGCAAATCAAGTGCTGGAGGTTTAGGAGACGGGCGCTCATGGGAGCCAACTACCAGCAACACGCCGTTGCTGATTGTAGGTAGATGAAACATGGTTTCGTGCGTTTTCAGCATCGATCTCATGGCGGAACAAGTTGGTGAGCAGAGCACACACACCAAGTTGAGAAAAATCACACGGTAGCTAGAACAGCTAGAACTGAGACTTGTCGAGGCTGTTGAAATAGGGATGCTCTAGCGCGGCTTTGGCTGAGATCCTGTTCGCCGGATCGAACTGGAGCATTTTCTGCAAGGAACGAGACATGGAAATGTAAGCCCATATAGCTAGACATACTTGATGCAGCCTTGGCATATGAATGGAAAACTCAACTCAAGTGCATCAAAATAATGTTCAGCAGAATTAACATCATAAGATAGCAGACAAATTACAGGGAATGGATGGTTAAGCATATCTCCATAACTTGAAATTGTTGAGTTGGAGAAACAACAAGCAATAGTAATGAAGCACAGTGCATGTTTAGTTTGACAGGCTAATGATTTTCCAGTGAAGAGAATGTAGGGCTAGCATTTAAGCTTTTTAGCATACCGATAGCAGGTCAATTCCTTCTGGTTCCAGTGTAGGGACTGCACGCGTCAATCTTTGTGCTTTCCACTGAGGAAACTCGTGCCAGTCCCTCAGAGCAGTTACTCCAGGCCAATCCTCCTCGGTAGGAGTTCCCAACAGCCTGATAAGGAGCACTTTTAATTAACGGTTCAATGCATGTACAATATAAAATCGATAGAAGAAATATTAACTAATAAAATATGACATACTGTATGTCGTACTGGTGCTAATTCGAATCAGAAGTTTTCAGTTATTGGAGCAGACAGAGTCTGACAAAGAACAGTTTGATAAAGTCCACCATCTCAAATTGGGACAAGTTTTGCTATGTTTCCAGATTGTAGCAAGCATCACCTCATGGAAAATCCGGCATGTTTTTCAACAGAACAGGACAATAAATAGGATTGTTCTGAAAGTACTAGCATGATATTCTTGCAACTAAGAAAAGTAGTTTTATCATGATAAGTTGATAAATACATATTCTCAGTACTAATGAGAAGCAGGAGAGAGAGAGAGAGAGGGAAATACTTGAACATGTGAAGCAGTTGCTGTAACTCAGAGTCACCAGGGAAAAGAGCCTGTTTTCTGACCATCTCGGCTGTACAGAATAATAAAGAGTATAAACATCAAATGGTGGGGGTGGGGAGGGGGATTCAATCAAAAGTGGAAAATATGTCATCTTGTAAGTTAAGAAGAGCAAGGAAAAACTGAAGGAGTCGGCCAGAAATTTAAAAGCATGAGGCCCATGCGAAATTGGAGCTTAAGATCTTGGTAGTTGACTCTTAACTGCAATACTTCATACGTTGAAGGCTTTAGAATTGCTGCTATGGCAATACCTTCGTTCGAGCAAATGCAATTTCCACTGATCTAAAGCACAAAACCACTCATCTACTATTTCATATAGACAGGAGTGACCATCAATTCCCTAGTGTATTTTTGCTGTGATTGTACAGGTGTGCTTTCTGTTTCAGTACAATTATATGCCACAAAAAGTATGCAATGAAAGCTTCTTTCAAATGTGAATCCAATGGTGTACTGTTTATGCATGCAACTTATATTTTTCTCACTAAATCGGTGGTCAAAGTTAGGCTCAAAGTACGAGATGGGCTTGTAAACCAGTCCAGAGGCAGTCTTCAATGACATAGACCAAAATTAAGGAATATTGCCATACCAAAGATGCATCCGATGGACCAAATATCAACACCGGTTGAGTAATGTGTTGCTCCAAGCAGTACTTCAGGAGCTCTATACCAAAGCGTCACGATCTACAACACAAAAATAGGGAATAGGACCGAGGAACATACTAAACCATGCTGATAAATTATGTTGAACTAGTGTTCATTGTCCAATTTTACAGATGAATAGACGAGTAAACAGTACCTCATGGGTGTAGCTTTTCATGGGAACAGTAAAAGCTCTACTTAACCCAAGATCTGCAATTTTCAGTATCATCTTCTCCTTGTCAACCAATAGATTTTGGGGCTTTAAATCCCTATGATATCAAAGAGGAACAATCATAAATCACATTAGCAACAATTGCAATATGTTGTATGGGCCGATAAATACAGCAACATAAATCAGAAAACAAAGGTCTAACCGATGAAGGACACCATGGCCATGGCAGTGTGCAATTCCTTTGCATAACTGATACAAAAAACTCTACAAGAAAGTAAAGAAAGTTGTCTATTAGCCCGAAACAGACCTATCAAAATTAAACTGGACTCTGCCATCTGCTGTCCAATGAAAATTAATGATAGCATCCTCAAAATAAAGGCATGAAGATGAATTGATTCCAAAGCTAACAACAAATTAAGCTCTGGATTTGGAGGGGCCCCTAATCTGTACTTGAGTGTATGCAAAATAGAGAACGCCAGCAGCAGTCAACATTGAGTTTCAACCATTATACTAGCACTACTTAGTTCCTAATTTAGTCTACTGCAACTAGGCTAGAGTAGTAGAGTTTGCATATTTTTTGACGAATTCAAACCAACTACAAACGCATACGACCGTATGATGTTCTGATTCCACATTTCATCAGCATTTAAAATGGTTCAATGTTTTAATTTCTTCAATTTATTGTCAAGATTAATCATGTCAATTACGAATTAAAATTTACAGCGTAGTTCGCTCTGATTGCATATCAAATGTTCTGCACATTTCCGATGCAAAACTCAGAGTTCGAAATGGGCATATATGAGAAAGTGCCAAGTCCTCAGATCGATGGATAGGAGACTCAGGCGACGTAGCATCGGCGGAAAGCCAACTGAGCAGAGCAAAGCAACATCAAAACGAATTAAAATCGCTACCTTGACGACCTGCGTTGGGAGCGGCTTAGGGGCGGGCCCACGGCGGTAGGCGTCGACAAACTTCTTGAGGTCAGTGTCAAGGAACTCGAAGACGAGGTAGAGGACGGGCTTCCCTCCACCGCCGGCGCCGCCGCCCTTGGTGGCCTGCTCGACGGCGAGGAGGCGGACGACGTAGAGGGAGCTGGAGAGGAGGCGGAGGAGGGAGATCTCACGAAGCGCGGTGGGCGGGATCCCTTCGTCGTCCATCTCCAGGCGGGTCTTCTTGAGCGCCACCACCTGGCCCGTCGCCTTGTCCTGCGCCTTGTACACCTTGCCGTAGGTGCCCTCCCCGACCTTCTCCAACTTCTCGTACTTCTCCATGGTGCTTCCGGCGGCCCGAGGTCGGCGTCGTCCTCCTCGATGCGGCTTGTGTGATGGGGGCGGAGGGAGGAGGCGCAAACCCTAGGTGGATCTGGAAGTTTTGAAATGGGGAAGAGAGGGAAAAAAGATAGAAAGAAACTGGTGAAGCGAGTCTGCGACTCTGCGTGGCAGCCTAAGAATGAAAGAGCCGAGTTGAAGATGGGCTGGGCGCCTGGGCCGCTGCGTGTTTGCCCATCCCCTCGCTCAATCCCCTAAAAAAAAAAGAATCAATCCCCTCGAGTTAGGGTTCTCTCTACTCTCAGCGGCGTCCTACCGACGTTGAGACTATCTTCCCCTGCTGTCTTCTCCCCCATTCTACACAGCTCAAACTGATCAAGGGGTGCTCCTTTGTAGTGCTGCATGATCTTGGTTGGGGTTTTGACGGGCATAGGGAAATCTAAGGTTCCGCAGAAAAACTCGTAGGTTCAAGTTCGGCCTCGGTTTGTCACGCATGTCCAACAAGCTTCTGGATCAAAGGTGCCGGTAGAGTACGGCGCAGTAACAGAGATGATGGAGAAAATAGGGTTGGGGGATGACGATTTGGATGATGTGATATTTGAGAAGGAGCCGCCGTGATAACCCACAAGTGTAAGGGATCAGTTGTAGCATTTTTGATAAGTAAGAGTGTCGAACTCAATGAGGAGCTAAAGGTAGAATTAATATTCTCTCAAGTAATATCAAACATTGATATAACCCTACACACACTAAATGTTTGCTTTACCTAGAACAAAGGGATAAAAACTACTTTACGAGAATAAAAAAATAGCTTTGTGAGATAATAAAAGAGTAAGGTGTTGTGTTAATAGAAGATAATAAAGTAAAGGGTTTTGAAAGAACAAAAAAGAAAAGGATTGTCCCTAGATAACTGAATATGAAACGATAGTGATACTCATCATACTTATAAGGAAGAAGCCTAAGCTAACATACTTTTCGTACTTGGGTCATATGTTCTTATATTGGAACTCTAGCAAGCATCTACAGCGAATAAAGATTCATTAAGGTAAACCACAACCATAGCACTAAGTTCTAAATCCCCTTTAATCCCATATGCAACAATTCTCGAACTCAGGTTTAGGTTTCTATCACTCCCGCAACTGAAAGGATCGAGATGGACCTAGAGGGGGGGTGAATAGGTACAATTACAAATTTTAATTATTCCTTAGCAATTTTAGGCAATGATGCGGAATATGAAGGTGAGCCTAACAATTGCAAGTGAGTACTAAGTACTAAGCAAGTAGCACAAGTAAGCAACCTCAATATGATGTAAGTAAGTGCAAAGAGACAAGTAACCACAAGTAGAGAGTTAGGGTTAGGAATAACCGCAACTCCGGGAGACGAGGATGTATGCCGATGTTCACTTCCTTGGAGGGAAGCTAGTCACCGTTAGAGAGGTGGATGTTACCACGAAGGCACACCAACGCCACGAAGGCTCACCCTATTCTCCCTTTGAGACAACACCACGGAGGCGTTTCTCAACCACTAATGGTAGACCTTGGGGTGATCTCCAAACCCTTACAAACTTTCCGGGGGTAATCACAAAGGTTGATTCCTCTCCGAAAGACTCCTACCGCCTAGGAGTTTCCAACCTCCAAGAGTAATAAGAACGTTGGGGAAAAGCTCAAGACTTGCTCAAATCACGAATTCCTTTGGTGCAAAGGAGGGGAAGGAGTGGATCTATCACTTGATCGGAGAACTTCTCTCAAAGGCTTCTAAATCACTTGGGGATCTAGGTTTTGATGTAGGTGATTGAGAGAGAGAGTGAAGAGTGTTCTTGGCAAGCTCAAAGTGAATGGTCAACCCTATCCCGTGGAAGGGAAAGGTATATATATAGTGGATGTGGAAAGGTGACCGTTTGGGAAACATAAGTGGACAGGATAGGTCGGACGTCCGGACAACATCGGACGCCCGGTGGTACAAATAAGTACGGAAGTCCGACAGTCATCGGACGTCCGGCCACCGTGAATATGTGAGCCACGTACCAGTACACAGGACACAGATGTCCGAGACGGGTTGGACATCCGGAGCCCGGACGACCGGAGAGTCCGGAAATCCGTAAATACGGTTCTGTTGTGAAAGTACCGGACAACCGGAGGGAGCCGGACGTCCGGACATCTGGGAGGGACCGGACGTCCGGAGACAAAAAAACAGGAGCTGTGGATTTTGAGCAAGTCTTTCACTAGATCCAGCGATCCCCTCTTAATAGTGCGGGATCCCTATACTCAAGAACAAACCGTAAACGAAGTCCATGTCTTGTATCTTCATTCTTGAGTTATACGCATTTTGTCCCTAGTCATGATCCATACACACGGTCTTTGGGACATAATCATGAGATATACTTGATAAACATGATTAGTCCCTAACATATATGTTGTCATCAACATCAAAATATGATTAAGGGCATGATTGCACTTTCAATCTCCCCCTTTTTGGTAGTTGATGACAACATATATGCACACACATAAAAAAATAGTAATCGAAAGGATTTGTTGTGGAGCTCAATAATCAAGAATAATCAAGGAACGAGCTCCCCCTCAAAAAGATACCAAAGCAATTAAATCTCATACACAAGATACTCAAGAAGTAAGCTCAGTATAGACTTATAACTCATAGCATAGAACATAAGTTTCGACAATCTCATACATAAGTTCATACATACATAAGTTCATACAAGCTAATCCACAATCATAGCAATGAGTTCGATTACATGCATAGAGCCTACTCCCCCTTGGCATCAAATATCCAAAAAGTGAGAAAACAAGGGGGAAACATAACAGCATCAGAGATCATCCTCATCATCATCATCATGAGCACCACTGCCACCCGCCTTGTCAAAGAAATCAGCCCACTCAGGACCCGAAGGGAAACCAAAATCAGAAGGAGGCTCGTCAGGAAGGCGTTCATCATCACTCACATCATACACTCCGGAGTCTCTCAGACGAGCCTTCAGAGCGTTCTTGGAAGTGACCATGCGAGTGACAACATCGTGATGCTGGGAGCAATGAAAGGTGAACATCTTCATCATTGCAGAGTGAGCCTTCCTAAGAAAGCGAGCAATGCGCCCAAAGGGTCCAGAACTGGAAGGGGAACGAGCAGTATGAGATGGAACACTAGTTGCGGTGCGACGAGCAGTAGTAGTAGGAGGAGGAACATGATCAACCGCCATGTGAGCTGGAATGACCCATCGCTCATGCACGTGAGTGCGGCAATGGGAAAAGGAGCTACGCTCTCGATAAAAGCCTGAATAAAGGGGGCATGAGGAAAAGCCCTCTTGTGCTGGAAGCTAGCAAGGCGGATCTCATGCCATAGAAAGTGTGGAACATTTATCTTCCCTTTGGGAGATGCAAAGAGGCAATGCATGAGATCAATGCAATAGCCGCTGCAAGAGCCTTAGTCACCCATCTTGGGATAGATGGTGCGGATGACACACTGATATATGATGTTGAAAGGGAAGCGCCAAATGGAGACTTGGTTCAGACCCTTTTGTTTTTCAATGTCAGACAAAGTTGGTATAGGTTTAAGAAGATCCGCACAGACCTCAATGCCCTTGGGCCTGTGGTTGGGATCATCCTTGTGGATTTTGAACCCGGTGTCAGGAAATCCAAGGGCAGTGATAAATTGAGCATAAGATGTTGTGAGTGCGGTGTCTGAGGTCATCCATTTGATAGTGTTATCTGGACCAAAATAACATGTGGCATAGAATTGATGAATGGCAGCATGATTGAAATCATGTTGAAATGCAAATGGAGCAGCTAGATTGGATGACTCAATGAGCTCAATGGCTCTCGGATATTTCTCCGGATGAGTGTGAGTATGCTCTAGATCAATGCAGACATGGAGTGACAAGCCTTTAGGAATGACAATAGTGGTAAAGATGTCGGCTTGGACATTAGTGCGAAAACAAATATCCCAAGAATCCCTAGCAACAGTAAACTGATCAACATCACGATGCAATTTAAGATAAGAACCGGTGGGAACCACGTTGAAACGCTTAACATGGCGGCCGAGTGGTAATGGAGGCTCAAGTGAGATATGACGAGCATCACCATGGGGTTGCACCGGAGGAGGAGGAGGCTGAAAGGTTGGACGACGAGTGCCCGACTTGGGTGCAGAGACGCGAACACCAACAAACGGGGCCGGTTCCACCCCCTCAAGTTCATCCCCAAAGTCTAGCCCCTCCGAGGAGGAGTCGCTAGACGAGCTGGGTGGATGGGCGGCACGCTTACGAGGACGAGCCTGCTCCTGGGAGTCATCGGAGCCACCATGACGAGACGAACGAGCCGGCCCACCGGTGACTTGCTTGCGTGCGGAGTTCTTCATCTTAGGCATCACGACCTAGGGGAGAGGGAAGACACAAATCAACACCCCACCATAGATCGAGGAATCGATGCATGAGGGAGATAAGGTAGGGCCTACCTTGAAGTGAGGAACACGGAGGAAACCAGCGACCGGAACAAATCAGGCAACCGGCAGAGAGAGAGGTCGCCGTGGCTTGAGCGAAGGCCAAGCTGGACAGCATAACCGCGGCGAGGAACGAGGCCACGGAGCGAATCCCGAGTAGAGAGGAGCCCCGGCGAGGGGGCACGACAGCGTGTGGCCGCGGCAAGAGACCACAGGACTGGAGCGGCAGCGGTGGGGAACAGGGAGGAAGTGGATGAGGGTAGCAGTTCCGAAAACCTACCGTGCACTATATATAGTAGCTGGTGAAAATGGCCGGACGACCGGAGTCTATGGACGATCGAAGTCGAATAGGAGTCCGGACGACCGGGGGGCACAGAAGACCGGGGCTTGAGCCAAAAAATGGAAGTATGACAGAGATGATTTTACGGACGACCGGACGTCCGAGCCCAAGAGACCAGAAAGTATTTTACGGACGTCCGGAGGCTTACGGACGTCCGACACCTGGGCCAGGGAAGGAGATCAGAGAGGATTTTACGGTCGTATGGATTGGCCGGACGACCGGGCTGAGATCAACAGAAAAGATATGACATAGATGATTTTACGGACGACCGAACGCCTCGGACGTCCGGGGCCAAGAGACCAGAAAGTATTTTACGGACGTCCGGAGAGGCCGGACGACCGGGCAGAGTTCATCAGAGAAGATTTTACGGACGTCCGGAGATCTACGAACGTCCAGGGTTTGAGAGAGGACTAGGTGAGCTACTGATCATGATGAGGAGATGATGTATACCGTTCATAGTAAGAATTTCTCATTAAGTAACAAGTACCCTAACCCAAACAATAATAATCATATATCACTCCAATATTGTTCTAATGATACGAGTGGTGGCGACTGCCACCATGTATGAGTATACGTGACATGACACGGAAAGATTTGAACTTTGAGTGCATAATCACTACTCCATCATGGAAAGCACCATAGTTAGATGTTATGGTAGCTTTGAGAGTGTTTGTTCGCTTTATGCATTTCATAGGATGAGGATACTCATGAGTTGAGTGTCTCCCCCTACATATATGCCTACATCAAGACAAGACATTAATTCTATGCATGAATGGGTACTAGATTTCACATAATATTGTCAAGCTCCAAGATACCAAGTTCACGCCTAAGTCGACAAAACCTTGCTTCATCCAATGGTTTGGTGAAAATATCCGCCAGTTGCAAATCTGTACCAATGTGATCAATGTGAATATCACCCTTCTCAACATGATCTCTCAAGAAGTGATATCTAATATCAATGTGCTTGGTGCAGAGATGATCCTTGGGGTTCTCAACAATGTTGATGGCACTTTCATTATCACATAGAAGAGGCACATGTCTGTAGGTGATACCGTAATCCTTCAAAGTTTGCCTCATCCATAATAACTGAGTTGCACAACTGGCGGCAACAATGTATTCAGCTTCTGCGGTAGAGAGGGCAATACAATTCTATTTCTTCGAAGACCAACTTACCAAGGAGCGTCCAAGAAACTGACATGCACCAGATGTGGACTTACGATCCACTTTGTCTCCAGCCCAATCCGCATCCGTGTACCCAATGAGATCAAACTTAGCATCCTTGGGGTACCATAGACCCAACTTTGGGGTGTGAACAAGGTATCTAAGAATATGCTTAACCGCCTTATGATGACTTTCCCTAGGGGAAGCTTGAAATCTAGCACACATGCATACACTAAACATAATGTCTGGTCTAGATGCACACAGATAAAGCAACGAACCAATCATAGAGCGGTATTTAGATGGGTCGAAGGGAATACCGTTTGTGTCTTCAGTGAGTGTTATTTTGGTTGGCATGGGTGTCTTACATGGACTAGCATCAGACATACCAAACTTCTCTAGAATATCCTTGAGGTATTTTGCTTGAGACAAGAAAATTCCTTCTTGAAATTGTTGAATTTGAAATCCGAGGAAGAACTTCAAATCCGCATTGAGTGACATTTCAAAATTCTTGGTCATTGAAGCCGCAAACTTCTTGCACAAATGAATGTTAGGAGAACCAAAAATGATATCATCTACATAGATTTGGCATAAGATCAAATCACCCTTATCCCTCTTAGTAAAAGGAGTGGGATCGATAACCCCTCTCACAAAACCATCATCGGGTAGAAACTTCTTTAAATGATCATACCAAGCACGAGGTGCTTGTTTGAGGCCATACAAAGCCTTATGAAGTTTGTACACATAGTCTTTGTGATCGGGATCAACGAACCCAGGTGGTTGTGACACATATACTTCTTCTTGTAGAGGACCGTTAAGGAAATCACTCTTCACATCCATTTGATGTAATGTAAAACCATTGAAAGCGGCATAAGCAAGTAAGATGCGAATGGATTCAAGACGGGCAACTGGGGCAAAGGTCTCACCAAAGTCCAAACCTTCAACTTGTGAGTACCCTTGCGCCACTAACCTTGCCTTGTTGCGGATGATTACACCATTCTCATCTTGTTTGTTCTTGAAAATCCATTTTGTTCCAATGATGTTGTGCTCGGTAGGTGGCCTCTTGACTAATGACCACACTTGGTTGCGTTCAAAACTGTTCAACTCTTCTTGCATAGCAACTAGCCAATCGTTGTCCATCAATGCATCTTGTACCTTGATGGGCTCAATACTAGACACAAATGAGAAGTGAGCACAAAAGTTTGTCAAATGTTTACGAGTGACTCTACCTTCCAATATGCCGGTGAGAATTTTGTCAACATCAACACGATTGGCCACTCGAGGCATGATAGAGGTAAGGGTTTCACGAGGTTCAACTTCATGTCCATCATCCACGTCCTCAACATATGGATCATTTATGTGTGGAGGAAGATCTTCTTGTTCATATTGTATTTGTTGAGGTTCATCATCAATGATTGGACTTTCTTGTTCTTGCACTTGATGATGATATTGTTCTTGACGATTATCATGAAGAGGAACTTGATCAGCTTCTTCTACTTGGGCTAAGGGCATTGGTTGAACACTAGGAGCTTGTGATGGTATGGGTGTTGAAGTAGTTTGATGATGTGTGAGACTTCCATCTTCTTCATCATCATCATGAGGTTCTTGTTCCATAGGAATAAGTGCACCAACACCCATGGTCAAAATGTCTTGAGAAGAATATTCTTCACCTGCATCACTTAGATCAACTTCCTCCCCATGGGAGCCATTAAATTCATCAAACACCACGTCACAAGTTTCTACAACACATCCATTGGATTTGTTGTAGACTCTATAGGCGTGAGAGTTTGATCCATAGCCAACAAATATACCCTCAATTGTTTTGGATTGAAATTTTCCTAACCGTTCTCTTTTGTTGAGGATGAAACATTTGCACCCAAATACACGAAAGTACTTGACATTTGGCTTGTTCCCGGTTAGAAGCTCATATGGAGTCTTTTCAAATATAGTGCGGAGGAAGAGCCGGTTTGATGCATGGCACGCGGTGTTGACAGCTTCGGCCCAAAAACTATGTGGTGACTTGTATTCATCCAACATGGACCTTGCCATCTCTACAAGTGTACGATTCTTCCTTTCGGCTACACCATTTTGCTGAGGAGTGTATGGAACTGAATATTGATGCTCAATCCCTTCATCACTAAGGAATTCTTCCAAGGTATAGTTCTTGAACTCAGAGCCATTGTCACTTCTTATTGCCAGGATTTCTTTGTCAAACTTGTGTTGGGCTTGCTTGGCAAAATCAATGAAGGTGATCTTGGTTTTGTCCTTGGACTTGAGGAAGAACACCCATGTATATCTTGAGTAATCATCAAAAATGAAAAGCCCATACTTTTTCCCACCAAGACTATCCCATGAAGGAGGCCCAAAAAGATCCACATGAAGGATCTCCAGGGGCCTTGAAGTAGATACTATGTTCTTGGGTGGGTGCTTTGATTGATGTTGCTTCCCGGCTATGCATGCACTACACACATGATCTTTCTCAAAAGAGACATTGGTTAGTCCAAGGATGTGATTCCCCTTTAAGAGATCTTGAATATTTCTCATGCCGACATGGGCTAGCCGGCGATGCCATAGCCACCCCTTGTCAGCCTTGGCCATTAGACAAGTTGCATGGAATGTGCTCTCTTTCAAGACAACCGTGTAAAGGTTGCCATCCAACTCTCCAACAAAGGCCACTTCGAGAGTACCTCTCTTAAAGACTTTCACATCCGTTAGTCCAAAGAGTGTATCATAACCAACAGAAGCCAATTGGCGAACAGAAAGCAAGTGATATTTAAGGGATTGGACAAGCATGACATTTGCAAGCGACATGCCATTTGTGATAGCCACCTTGCCCAACCTGAGTACCTGTCCTTTTGAACCTCAACCAAACATAATGCTCATGAATGGTTGAATAGCTTCCATGAAATTGTAGAGCAATTTGGTATCTCCGGTCATATGATTTGTACATCCACTATCAATCACCCATTTCACTCCACCGGATAAGTCAACCTACACACAATTAAGACTTGGTTAAAGGCACCCATTTTGCAATGGGACCTCTCAAGTTAGTCACAAGGGTCTTAGGGACCCAAATAGCATAAAACTGGAATACATTTCGAGGACCAACAAATTTTGCAAAGACTTCTCCATCCTTAGTCTTACAAAGTACATAGGATGGAGGCATGAACTCTTTAGGCTTGTTGAGAGTGGGCATGCCCCTTGTGGCATTCCCACTCACAACCTTACCTTTCTCCTTGTTGTTGGAAATATGCCCTAGAGGCAATAATAAAAGCATTATTATTATATTTCCTTGTTCATGATAATTGTCTTTATTCATGCTATAATTGTGTTATCCGGAAATCGTAATACATGTGTGAATAACAGACACCAACATGTCC
Organism: Triticum aestivum; assembly: GCF_018294505.1. Lineage (NCBI taxonomy): Eukaryota > Viridiplantae > Streptophyta > Magnoliopsida > Poales > Poaceae > Triticum > Triticum aestivum. The sequence continues at coordinate 149,599,141 of NC_057804.1, forward strand.
CTAGTGAGCCTCTAGTTGACTAGCTCGTTGATCAACAGATAGTCATGGTTTCCTGACTATGGACACTAGATGTCATTGATAACAGGATCACATCATTAGGAGAATGATGTGATGGACAAGACCCAATCCTAAACTTAGCACAAGATCGTATAGTTCGTTTGCTAGAGTTTTCCAATGTCAAGTATCTTTTCCTTAGACCATGAGATCGTGTAACTCCCGGATACCGTAGGAGTGCTTTGGGTATGCCAAACGTCACAATGTAACTGGGTGACTATAAAGGTAGACTACGGGTATCTCCGAAAGTGTCTGTTGGGTGACATGGATCAAGACTGGGATTTGTCACTCCGTATGACGGAGAGGTATCACTGGGCCCACTCGGTAATGCATCATCATAATGAGCTCAGAGTGACCAAGTGTCTGGTCACGGGATCATGCATTACGGTACGAGTAAAGTGACTTGCCGGTAACGAGATTGAACGAGGTATTGGGATACCGACGATCGAATCTCGGGCAAGTAACATATCGATAGACAAAGGGAATAGCGTACGGGGTTGATTGAATCCTCGACATCGTGGTTCATCCGATGAGATCATCGTGGAGCATGTGGGAGCCAACATGGGTATCCAGATCCCGCTGTTGGTTATTGACCGGAGAGTCGTCTCGGTCATGTCTGCTTGTCTCCCGAACCCGTAGGGTCTACACACTTAAGGTTCGGTTACGCTAGGGTTGTAGGGATATGTATATGCAGTAACCCGAATGTTGTTCGGAGTCCCGGATGAGATACCGGACATCACAAGGAGTTCCGGAATGGTCCGGAGGTAAAGATTTATATATAGGAAGTCCTGTTTCGGGCATCGGGACAAGTTTCGGGGTTATCGGTATTGTACCGGGACCACCGGAAGGGTCCCGGGGGTCCACCGGGTGGGTCCACCTGTCCCGGGGGGCCACATGGGCTGTAAGGGGGTGCGCCTTGGCCTAATGGGCCAAGGGCACCAGCCCCACATAGGCCCATGTGCCTAGGGTTAAGAGGGGCAAGAGTCCTAGGAGGGTAAGGCACCTCCTAGGTGCCTTGGAGGGGAGGGAAACCCCCCCTTGGCCGCGGGCCATAGGAGATTGGATCTCCTAGGCTGCGCACCACCCCCCCTTGGCACCCCTATATATAGTGGGGGAGAGGAGGGACTTCATACCGGAACGCCCTGGCCTTTGGTTGCCTCCTTCTCCCTCCCCAACACCTCCTCCTCCTCCATAGTGCTTAGCGAAGCTCTGCCGGAGTACTGCAGCTCCATCAACACCACGCCGTCGTGCTGCTGCTGGTGCCATCTCCCTCAACCTCTCCTCCCTCCCTTGCTGGATCAAGAAGGAGGAGACGTGGCTGTTCCGTACGTGTGTTGAACGCGGAGGTGCCGTCCGTTCGGTGCTAGGATCTCCGATGATTTGGATCACGTCGTGTTCGACTACATCATCCCCGTTCTTTGAACACTTCCGCTCGCGATCTACAAGGTATGTAGATGCATCTAATCACTCGTTGCTAGATGAACTCCTAGATGATCTTGGTGAAACGAGTAGGAAAATTTTTGTTTTCTGCAACGTTCCCCAACAGTGGCATCATGAGCTAGGTCTATGCGTAGTTCTTCTTGCGCGAGTAGAACACAATTTGTTGTGGGCGTAGATTTGTCAACTTTCTTGCCGTTACTAGTCCTTTCTTGCTTCAACGGTATTGTGGGACGAAGCAGCCCGGACCAACCTTACACGTACGCTTACGTGAGACCGGTTCCACCGACTAACATGCACTAGTTGCATAAGGTGGCTGGCGGGTGTCTGTCTCTCCTACTTTAGTTGGAGCGGAATCGATGAACAGGGTCCTTATGAAGGGTAAATAGAAGTTGACAAATCACGTTGTGGCTTTAACGTAGGTAAGAAAACGTTCTTGCTAGAACCCTAATTCAGCCACATAAAACTTGCAACAACAATTAGAGGACGTCTAACTTGTTTTTGCAGCAAGTGGTTTGTGATATGATATGGCCAAAGTTGTGATGAATGATGAATGATCTATATGTGATGTATGAGATGTTCATGCTATTGTAATAGGATTCACGACTTGCATGTCGATGAGTATGACAACCGGCAGGAGCCATAGGAGTTGTCTTTATTCTTTTTATGACCTGCGTGTCATCGAGAAACGCCATGTAAATTACTTTACTTTATTGCTAAACGCGTTAGCCATAGTAGTAGAAGTAATAGTTGGCGAGCAACTTCATGGAGACACGATGATGGAGATCATGGTGTCAAGCCGGTGACAAGATGATCATGGAGCCCCAAGATGGAGATCAAAGGAGCTATGTGATATTGGCCATATCATGTCACATTTATTATTTGATTGCATGTGATGTTTATCATGTTTTGCATCTTGTTTACTTAGAACGACGGTAGTAAATAAGATGATCCCTCACAATAAATTCAAGAAGTGTTCCCCCTAACTGTGCACCGTTGCGACAGTTCGCTGTTTCAAAACACCACGTGATGATCGGGTGTTTTATTCAGACGTTCACATACAACGGGTGTAAGACAGATTTACACATGCAAACACTTAGGTTAACTTGACGAGCCTAGCATGTACAGACATGGCCTCGGAACACAGAAGACCGAAAGGTCGAGCATGAGTCGTATAGAAGATATGATCAACATGAAGATGTTCACCGACGTTGACTAGTCCGTCTGACGTGATGATCGGACACGGTCTAGTTAAACTCGGATCATGTAATACTTAGATGACTGGAGGGATGTCTAATCTAAGTGGGAGTTCATTAATAATTTGATTAGTTGAACTTAATTATCATGAACTTAGTCTAAATATTTTACAATATGTCTTGTAGATTAAATGGCCAACGTAGTCCTCAACTTCAACGCGTTCCTAGAGAAAACCAAGCTGAAAGACGATGGCAGCAACTATACGGACTGGGTCCGGAACCTGAGGATCATCCTCATAGCTGCCAAGAAAGATTATGTCCTACAAGCACCGCTTGGTGACGCACCCGTTCTCCCTGCAGAACAAGATGTTATGAACGCTTGGCAGGCACGTTCCGATGACTACTCCCTCGTTCAGTGCGGCATGCTTTACAGCCTAGAGCCGGGGCTCCAAAAGCGTTTTGAGAGACATGGAGCATATGAGATGTTCGAAGAGCTGAAAATGGTTTTCCAAGCTCATGCCCGGGTCAAGAGATATGAAGTCTCCGACAAATTCTTCAGCTGTAAGATGGAGGAAAACAGTTCTGTCAGTGAGCACATACTCACTATGTCTGGGTTGCATAACCGCTTGACTCAGCTGGGAGTTAATCTCCCGGATGATGCGGTCATTGACAGAATCCTCCAGTCGCTTCCACCAAGCTACAAGAGCTTTGTGATGAACTTCAATATGCAGGGGATGGAAAAGACCATTCCTGAAGTATTTGCTATGCTAAAATCAGCGGAGGTAGAAGTCAGGAAGGAACATCAAGTGTTGATGATCAATAAAACCACTAAGTTCAAGAAAGGCAAGGGTAAAAAGAGCTTCAAGAAGGACGGCAAGGAGGTTGCCGCGCCCGGCAAGCAAGCTGCCGGGAAGAAGCCAAAGAATGGACCCAAGCCCGAGACTGAGTGCTTTTATTGCAAGGGAAGCGGTCACTGGAAGCGGAACTGCCCCAAGTACTTAGCGGATAAGAAGGCCGGCAAAACAAAAGGTATATGTGATATACATGTAATTGATGTGTACCTTACTAGTGCCCGTAGTAGCTCCTGGGTATTTGATACCGGTGTAGTTGCTCACATTTGTAACTCAAAGCAGGGGCTGCGGAATAAACGGAAACTAGCAAAGGACGAGGTGACGATGCGCGTCGGGAATGGTTCCAAGGTCAATGTGATCGCCGTCGGCACGCTACCTCTGCATCTCCCTTCGGGATTAGTTTTAAACCTTAATAATTGTTATTTAGTGCCAGCTTTGAGCATGAACATTGTATCGGGATCTCGTTTAATTCGAGATGGCTACTCTTTTAAATCTGAGAATAATGGTTGTTCCATTTTTTTGAGAGATATGTTTTATGGTCATGCTCCTATGGTGAATGGTTTATTCTTTATGAATCTCGAACGTGATGCTACACATATTCATAATGTGAGTACCAAAAGAAGTAAGGTTGATAATGATAGTCCCACATACTTGTGGCACTGCCGCCTTGGTCACATAGGTGTCAAACGCATGAAGAAGCTCCATGCTGATGGACTTTTAGAGTCTCTTGATTATGAATCATTTGACACGTGCGAACCATGCCTTATGGGTAAAATGACCAAGACTCCGTTCTCAGGAACAATGGAGCGAGCAACCGACTTATTGGAAATCATACATACCGATGTGTGCGGTCCAATGAGTGTTGAGGCTCGCGGTGGCTATCGTTATGTTCTCACCCTCACTGATGATTTAAGTAGGTATGGGTATATCTACTTAATGAAACACAAGTCTGAAACCTTTGAAAAGTTCAAGGAATTTCAGAGTGAGGTTGAAAATCAACGTGACAGGAAAATCAAGTTTCTACGATCAGATCGTGGAGGAGAATACTTGAGTCACGAGTTTGGGGCACACTTAAGAAAATGTGGAATAGTTTCACAACTCACGCCGCCTGGAACACCTCAGCGTAATGGTGTGTCCGAACGTCGTAATCGCACTCTGTTAGATATGGTGCGATCTATGATGTCTCTTACCGATTTACCGCTTTCCTTCTGGGGCTATGCTTTAGAGACTGCCACATTCACTTTAAATAGGGCTCCGTCGAAATCCGTTGAGACGACACCATATGAATTATGGTTTGGGAAGAAACCTAAGCTGTCGTTTCTAAAAGTTTGGGGATGCGATGCTTATGTCAAGAGACTTCAACCTGAAAAGCTCGAACCCAAATCGGAAAAATGCGTCTTCATAGGATACCCAAAAGAAACTATTGGGTACACCTTCTACCTCAGATCCGAAGGCAAGATCTTTGTTGCCAAGAATGGGTCCTTTCTGGAGAAAGAGTTTCTCTCGAAAGAAGTAAGTGGGAGGAAAGTAGAGCTTGATGAAGTATTACCTCTTGAACCGGAAAATGGCGCAACTCAAGAAAATGTTCCTGAGGTGCCAGCACCGACTAGAGAGGAAGTTAATGATAATGATCAAGATACTTCTGATCAAGCTCCTACTGAAATTCGAAGGTCCACAAGGACACGTTCCGCACCAGAGTGGTACGGCAACCCTGTCTTGGAAATCATGTTGTTAGACAACAGTGAACCTTCGAACTATGAAGAAGCGATGGCGGGACCGGATTCCGACAAATGGCTAGAAGCCATGAAATCCGAGATAGGATCCATGTATGAAAACAAAGTATGGACTTTGACTGACTTGCCCGTTGAGCAGCGAGCCATAGAAAATAAATGGATCTTTAAGAAGAAGACAGACGCGGATGGTAATGTGACCATCTATAAAGCTCGGCTTGTCGCTAAGGGTTATCGACAAGTTCAAGGGGTTGACTACGATGAGACTTTCTCACCGGTAGCAAAGCTGAAGTCCGTCCGAATCATGTTAGCAATTGCCGCATTCTATGATTATGAAATATGGCAAATGGACGTCAAAACGGCATTCCTTAATGGTTTCCTTAAGGAAGAATTGTATATGATACAGCCGGAAGGTTTTGTCGATCCTAAGAATGCTGACAAAGTGTGCAAGCTCCAACGCTCGATTTATGGGCTGGTGCAAGCATCTCGGAGTTGGAACATTCGCTTTGATGAGATGATCAAAGCGTTTGGGTTTACACAGACTTATGGAGAAGCCTGCGTTTACAAGAAAGTGAGTGGGAGCTCTGTAGCATTTCTCATATTATATGTAGATGACATACTGTTGATGGGAAATGATATAGAACTCTTGGACAGCATCAAGGCCTACTTGAATAAAAGTTTTTCAATGAAGGACCTTGGAGAAGCTGCTTATATATTAGGCATCAAAATCTATAGAGATAGATCGAGACGCATCATAGGTCTTTCACAAAGCACATACCTTGATAAGATATTGAAGAAGTTCAATATGGATCAATCCAAGAAAGGGTTCTTGCCTGTGTTACAAGGTGTGAAATTGAGCTCAGCTCAATGTCCGACCACGGCAGAAGATATAGAAGAGATGAGCGTCATCCCCTATGCCTCAGCCATAGGTTCTATTATGTATGCCATGCTGTGTACCAGACCTGATGTAAACCTTGCCGTCAGTTTGGTAGGAAGGTACCAAAGTAATCCCGGCAAGGAACACTGGACAGCGGTCAAGAATATCCTGAAGTACCTGAAAAGGACTAAGGAAATGTTTCTCGTTTATGGAGGTGACGAAGAGCTCGTCGTAAAGGGTTACGTCGACGCTAGCTTCGACACAGATCTGGATGACTCTAAGTCACAAACCGGATACGTGTATATTTTGAATGGTGGGGCAGTAAGCTGGTGCAGTTGCAAGCAAAGCGTCGTGGCGGGATCTACATGTGAAGCGAAGTACATGGCAGCCTCGGAGGCAGCACATGAAGCAATATGGGTGAAGGAGTTCATCACCGACCTAGGAGTCATACCCAATGCGTCGGGGCCGATCAAGCTCTTCTGTGACAACACTGGAGCTATTGCACTTGCCAAGGAGCCCAGGTTTCACAAGAAGACAAGGCACATCAAGCGTCGCTTCAACTCCATTCGTGAAAATGTTCAAGATGGAGACATAGAGATTTGTAAAGTACATACGGACCTGAATATAGCAGATCCGTTGACTAAACCTCTCCCTAGAGCAAAACATGATCAACACCAGAATTCTATGGGTGTTCGATTCATCACAATGTAACTAGATTATTGACTCTAGTGCAAGTGGGAGACTGTTGGAAATATGCCCTAGAGGCAATAATAAAAGCATTATTATTATATTTCCTTGTTCATGATAATTGTCTTTATTCATGCTATAATTGTGTTATCCGGAAATCGTAATACATGTGTGAATAACAGACATCGACATGTCCCTAGTGAGCCTCTAGTTGACTAGCTCGTTGATCAACAGATAGTCATGGTTTCCTGACTATGGACACTGGATGTCATTGATAACGAGATCACATCATTGGGAGAATGATGTGATGGACAAGACCCAATCCTAAACATAGCACAAGATCGTATAGTTCGTTTGCTAGAGTTTTCCAATGTCAAGTATCTTTTCCTTAGACCATGAGATCGTGTAACTCCCGGATACCGTAGGAGTGCTTTGGGTATGCCAAACGTCACAACGTAACTGGGTGACTATAAAGGTAGACTACGGGTATCTCCGAAAGTGTCTGTTGGGTGACATGGATCAAGACTGGGATTTGTCACTCCGTATGACGGAGAGGTATCACTGGGCCCACTCGGTAATGCATCATCATAATGAGCTCAGAGTGACCAAGTGTCTGGTCATGGGATCATGCATTACGGTACGAGTAAAGTGACTTGCCGGTAACGAGATTGAACGAGGTATTGGGATACCGACGATCGAATCTCGGGCAAGTAACATATCGATAGACAAAGGGAATAGCGTACGGGGTTGATTGAATCCTCGACATCGTGGTTCATCCAATGAGATCATCGTGGAGCATGTGGGAGCCAACATGGGTATCCAGATCCCGCTGTTGGTTATTGACCGGAGAGTCGTCTCGGTCATGTCTGCTTGTCTCCCGAACCCGTAGGGTCTACACACTTAAGGTTCGGTTACGCTAGGGTTGTAGGGATATGTATATGCAGTAACCCGAATGTTGTTCGGAGTCCCGGATGAGATCCCGGACGTCACGAGGAGTTCCGGAATGGTCCGGAGGTAAAGATTTATATATAGGAAGTCCTGTTTCGGGCATCGGGACAAGTTTCGGGGTTATCGGTATTGTACCGGGACCACCGGAAGGGTCCCGGGGGTCCACCGGGTGGGTCCACCTGTCCCGGGGGGCCACATGGGCTGTAAGGGGGTGCGCCTTGGCCTAATGGGCCAAGGGCACCAGCCCCACATAGGCCCATGCGCCTAGGGTTAAGAGGGGCAAGAGTCCTAGGAGGGTAAGGCACCTCCTAGGTGCCTTGGAGGGGAGGGAAACCCCCCCTTGGCCGCGGGCCATAGGAGATTGGATCTCCTAGGCTGCGCACCACCCCCCCTTGGCACCCCTATATATAGTGGGGGAGAGGAGGGACTTCATACCGGAACGCCCTGGCCTTTGGTTGCCTCCTTCTCCCTCCCCAACACCTCCTCCTCCTCCTCCATAGTGCTTAGCGAAGCTCTGCCGGAGTACTGCAGCTCCATCAACACCACGCCGTCGTGCTGCTGCTGGTGCCATCTCCCTCAACCTCTCCTCCCTCCCTTGCTGGATCAAGAAGGAGGAGACGTGGCTGTTCCGTACGTGTGTTGAACGCGGAGGTGCCGTCCGTTCGGTGCTAGGATCTCCGGTGATTTGGATCACGTCGTGTTCGACTACATCATCCCCGTTCTTTGAACGCTTCCGCTCGCGATCTACAAGGTATGTAGATGCATCTAATCACTCGTTGCTAGATGAACTCCTAGATGATCTTGGTGAAACGAGTAGGAAATTTTTTGTTTTCTGCAACGTTCCCCAACACTTGTGCCCTTCTCTTACAAATGTTTCTTTTAGAGGAGTTGTGCACTTTTGAGAGGACGTCTTCTTCTTGCTTGTGCTTGGGTCAAACCCAAGTCCCTCTTTGGCAAACACCTCATTGTGTTGGCTCAATATCTCATCAAGATTCTTTTGCCCTTGAGCACATGTCATGAGACCTTTCTCGATTTGAGCCTTGAGAAAACGATTTTCCTCAAGAATAGATGCTAGATCACTACTAGAGTTAGTAGTACAAGCATCAACATTGATAATAGGAGAAGAGTAAGCCTTGGCTGGAGTTTCAAGATAAGTAAGTTTGAGAATTTCAAAACTCTTTGTAAGAACGGTGAGCTCTCCTTCCTTAGTCTTGAGAGACATGGATAGAAGCTCACAATCCTTAGAGAGAGAAGCATGAGACTTCACAAGCTTACTTTTATCATTCATCAACTCTTCGCAAGAGTCAATAGCCTTTTTCAAGGAGGCAAGATCATTAGTATGAACATCAATATTTGCACCAATTTTTAAGCATAGTTCATCATTTCATGTTTCCTCATATTGGACTTTCCGCTCAAGGATTTCACATTTTTCCTTTTCCTCGGTGACGAGGGTTTCGAGTTCCTTAATGGTGATGGTGTGCTTACTCACCATCTCCATAAGCATGCGAAACATAGTGAGCTTCTTTCCTTTGAGGGAACACATGAACTTATTAAGTTTAGCAAGCATAGGATCATCTAGATCATCATCCTCATAGCTATCCTCCGCATCAAGATACTCATCACTAGGAGTAGAAGGAGTGAAAAGAGGAGGATTTGATTGTGGAGTTACCTTGACCTTGTCAGGAGAGATTTGGTCCTCTCCATCTTCTATCACGGCCTTTGCCATTAGACACTTGTGAGTGTTTCCCTTGTAATCTTTCATGTAGTTATAGGTGACTACATCACCACTCTTGTTTACTAACCTCAAGGTGTTTTGAGAGTCTTGAGCAACTCCGGCAACACCACTAACATCATCCGGACCGGATTCTTCTTGAGCAACCATTGCTTTTCCATCTCTCTTCTTGAGCTTGGAGTTCAAAGGATTTGGCAACTTCTTCTTGGGAAAGGTCTTGGGAAACCTTGGTTTATCTTCTCTCTTCTCATAAGGGCACTCGTTGGAGAAGTGATTGGTTTCTTCACAGTTGTAGCATTTTCTTACTTTCTTCTTTTGAAATCTTCCCTTGAATTTTCCCGCGCTAAACTTCTTGACAAAAAGAGCCATGTCTTCATATGAAGGGCCCTCGTCGGATTCAACCTCATCACTGTCTTCATCATCATCATCATCTTCTTCTTTTTCACTTTGCTCATCTTCACATACATGCTTGGCCTTCAATGCAAGATTGATCTTTGATGATGGGGAACCATGCATGGCAAGATGTTTTGTGGCATTAGCCTTTGACTCTTCAAATAGTTGAAAGGTGAATATGATGTCATATGTAGTTATTTCCTTGAAGGTATGGTGTTGTCTTATGTCCCACACCATTTGATGGTGATATGGAGCAAGAGCAAGAAGCAACTTATCCACAAGGAATCTCTTAGTCATGTTGAATCCATCTTATGTCTTGTCACACTCACATGACTTAATATCGGCAGTGAGAGTCATGAGGCGCTCATGGAGTTGATTGGGGGTTTCACCTTTCTCCATACAAAAGTTTTGCAATTGCCCCTTGGCAATTTCATATTGAGCACTCCGGAGGGTTGAAGTGCCAGTCTTGGATCGTATAACACTTTCCCATAGTTCCTTGGCACTTGTGATGTGTATGAACGGTCTCCTTTGCTTTTCATCCATACCTCTCCTTATACACATGATTGCAGTGTCATTGAGATTCTTGTCATTAATTTCTCTTGGTGTAGGGTTCTGTGGATCAACCACATGATAGCCATACTCCAAGATCTCCAACATCTCATTGTTTCCATGTCAAAGATGATCCTACATAGAAACTCTCCACAAAGCAAAATCGGAAATGGTACTAAGTAAAGGAGGTTTGCCTTGAGGATTATATCTTGGTTTCTCAACCTGAGGTCTTGCATAAAGCCAAGGAACACCGGTGTGTTCATTGCTAGGAGGTTGTTGGCCAAGTGACGAAGTAGGCACGGTTGGCCTCAAAGTCGCACCACCCGAGAGTGGTGCAAGCATCGTGGACAACGTGGCTAATCTCAGTTGGACCAAGGCCTCAAGAGAAGCCTCATGCTCCTCTTTTTGCTTAGCAAGGGCCCGTTCCAGATCCTCAGATGTAAAGGACTTGACTTCAGAAGAAGCCTCGCCTTTATCCATAGGATCTGCAACCAGGGGAGTCCCATCCGGGTTCATCTCGCTCTAGGGTGGTTAAGCCACAAGAATAGAGCACGAGGCTCTGATACCAATTGAAAGGATCGAGATGGACCTAAAGGGGGGGGTGAATAGGTACAATTACAAATTTTAATTATTCCTTAGCAATTTTAGGCAATGATGCGGAATATGAAGGTGAGCCTAACAATTGCAAGTGAGTACTAAGTACTAAGCAAGTAGCACAAGTAAGCAACCTCAATACGATGTAAGTAAGTGCAAAGAGACAAGTAACCACAAGTAGAGAGTTAGGGTTAGGAATAACCGCAACTCCGGGAGATGAGGATGTATGCCGATGTTCACTTCCTTGGAGGGAAGCTAGTCACCGTTAGAGAGGTGGATGTTACCACGAAGGCACACCAACGCCACGAAGGCTCACCCTATTCTCTCCCTTTGAGACAACACCACAGAGGCGTTTCTCAACCACTAATGGTAGACCTTGGGGTGATCTCCAAACCCTTACAAACTTTCCGGGGGTAATCACAAAGGTTGATTCCTCTCCGAAAGACTCCTACCGCCTAGGAGTCTCCAACCTCCAAGAGTAATAAGAATGTTGGGGAAAAGCTCAAGACTTGCTCAAATCACAAATTCCTTTGGTGCAAAGGAGGGGAAGGAGTGGATCTATCACTTAATCGGAGAACTTCTCTCAAAGGCTTCTAAATCACTTGGGGATCTAGGTTTTGATGTAGGTGATTGAGAGAGAGAGTGAAGAGTGTTCTTGGCAAGCTCAAAGTGAATGGTCAACCCTATCCCGTGGAAGGGAAAGGTATATATATATAGTGGATGTGGAAAGGTGACAGTTTGGGAAACATAAGTGGACAAGATAGGTCGGATGTCCGGACAACATCGGACGTCCGGTGGTACAAATAAGTACGGACGGCCGACAGTCATCAGACGTCCGGCCAATGTGAATATGTGAGCCACGTACCAGTACACAGGACACGGATGTCCGAGACGGGCCGGACATCCGGAGCCCGGATGACCGAAGAGTCTGGAAATCCGTAAATACGGTTCTGTTGTGAAAGTACCGGACGACCGGAGGGAGCCGGACGTCCGAACATCTGGGAGGGACCGGACGTCCGTAGAGCACCGGACGTCCGGAGACAAAAAAACAAGAGTTGTGGATTTTGAGCAAGTCTTTCACTAGATCCAGTGATCCCCTCTTAATAGTGCGGGATCCCTATACTCAAGAACAAACCATAAACGAAGTCCATGTCTTGTATCTTCATTCTTGTGTTATACGCTTTTTGTCCCTAGTCATGATCCATACACATGTCTTTGGGACATAATGTTGAGATATACTTGATAAACATGATTAGTCCCTAACATATATGTTGTCATCAACATCAAAATATGATTAAGGGCATGATTGCACTTTCAGCAACCCACTATAAGCAAATTATTAACATGTTGTAACACCCTACAGCGGGAACCCCACACGTTTGTGCGAGATGATGGACACCAAGGGACAACACTAAAATAACATATAACTCATATCAACCATAACATATCACAATTAACGATAGGACAAGAAGAAACTACTCACACATAATAGAGATGCAACACATCATTGGAATCAAACACCATGTTTAAGTAGATATTGCAGCGGGGTGAGAGAGAGTACACTGATACGTCTATTTTGCATCATGATTTCCTACTGTTATTTACAATATTTTCGGGACGAAGAGCCACCGTCTCAAGGCGAAACTTGGGCAGAAACACTTTTGCCCTCCGGTGGAGCGATTCTGCTGGGGGAACTTCCCTCCCGAAGGGGGAAACCATCATCATCGTCATCACCAACAACTCTCCCATCTTGGGAGGGCCATCTTCATCAACATCTTCAACAACACCATCTCCTCTCAAACCCTAGTTCATCTCTTGTGTTCAATCTTTCTACCGGAACCTTAGACTGGTACTTGTGGGTCACTAGTAGTGTTTCTTACATCTAGTAGTTGATTACTATATGGTTTATTTGGTGGAAGATCATATGTTCAGATCCATTATGCTATTTAATACCCCTCTGATCTTGAGCATGACTATCATTTTGTGAGTAGTTACTTTTGTTCTTGAGGTCATGGGAGAAGTCATGTTGCAAGTAATCATGTCAACTTGATATTTGTTCGATATTTTGATGATATGTATGTTGTGATTCCCTTAGTGGTGTCATGTGAACGTCGACTGATACGTCCATTTTGCATCATGTTTTCCTACTGTTATTTATAATGTTTTTATGTATAATAATGCTTTTTGGAGTAATTCTAATGCCTTTTCTCTCATAATATGCAAGGTTCACACAAAGAGAGGAAATACCGACAGGTGTAATTATGGACATGAACTACGTCAGACCACCTATTCTGCACAACTCCAAATGAGTTGAAACTTCATGGGGATTTTTTATGGAATAAATAAGAATTATTGGAGCAAATAACCACCAGAGGGGGCCCACCAGGTAGGCACAACCCACCTAGGTGCGCCAGGGAGCCCAGGCGCGCCCTGGTAGGTTGTGCCCTCCTCGGCCCACTCTGGTGCTCATCTTCTGGTATATAAGTCATTTTGACCTAGAAAAAAACAGGAGAGGACTTTCGGGACGAAGCGCCGCCGTCTCGAGGTGAAACTTGGGCAGGAGCACTTTTGCCCTCCGACGGAGCGATTCCGCCGGGGGAACTTCCCTTCTGGAGGGGGAAATCATCGTCATCAGCATCACCAATAACTCTCCCATCTTGGGGAGGGTAATCTCCATCAACATCTTCAACAACACCATCTCCTTAAAAACGTAGTTCATCTCTTGTGTTCAATCTTTGTACCAGAACCTTAGATTGCTGCTTGTGGGTGACTAGTAGTGTTGATTACATCTTGTAGTTGATTACTATATGGTTTATTTGGTGGAAGATTATATGTTTAGATCCATTATGCTATTTAATACCCCTCTAATCATGAGCATGATTATCATTTGTGAGTAGTTACTTTTGTTCTTGAGGTCACGGGAGAAATCATGTTGCAAGTAATCATGTGAACTTGATATGTGTTCGATATTTTGATGATATGCATGTTGTGATTCCCTTAGTGGTGTCATGTGAACGTCGACTACATTGCACTTCACCATATTTGGGCCTAAGGGAATGCATTCTGGAGTAGTTATTAGATGATGGGTTGCTAGAGTGACAGAAGCTTAAACCCTAGTTTATGCGCTACTTCGTAAGGGAACAATTTGGATCCAAAAGTTTGTAACGAGGAAGTAATGGTAACGGTAAAAAAGTGCAGCAAGGTAGCCCAATCCTTTTGAGGAAAAGGACAGGCCAAAGCGGTCTCTTATGATAAGCAAAGTGTTCTTGACGGTACACGGGAATTTCATCTAGTCACTTTCATCATGTTGGTTTGATTCGTGTTCGCTACTTTGATAATTTGATATGTGAGTG
>NC_057804.1:149613862-149628839 GCF_018294505.1 Triticum aestivum
CGAGAAAAGTATTAAGAATAAATCTAACCATAGCATTAAACTTTTGGATCCAAATCAATCCCTTATGAAGTAGCGCATAAACTAGGGTTTAAGCTTCTGTCACTCTCGCGACCCATCATCTAATAACTACTCCACAATGCATTCCCTTAGGCCCAAGTATGGTGAAGTGTCATGTAGTCGATGTTCACATGACGCCACTAAGGGAATCACTGAAGGAAATATGCCCTAGAGGCAATAATAAAGTTATTATTTATTTCCTTATTTCATGATAAATGTTATTCATGCTAGAATTGTATTAAACGGAAACATAATACATGTGTGAATACATAGACAAACATAGTGTCACTAGTATGCCTCTACCTGACTAGCTCGTTAATCAAAGATGGTTAAGTTTCCTAACCATAGACATGAGTTGTCATTTGATTAACGGGATCACATCATTGATGCTACGGTGGGCTCGGCGATGACCTCCGTCCTGCCATCCTGGCGGTCTTGGTCTTGTTGCACGGAAATGGAAACCTTTGGCTGCTTCCTCGGGACTCCACGTCTGCTGCTTGCCTCCTTTGCACCAAAGAGGTAACTGGTACACTACACCCATTGGCGCCCCCTGGACTTGATCGTCATGGCTCACGTCACCAGAACCTCAGGAGGTGAGCCTTGCATAGAAATCTCTGCTCCTCGGGAGCAAGCCTGAGGAGGCTGATCCCCTTGGAGGTCTTGGTGTCGTCCGCCTCGCGAGGCCTGGCCCCTCGCGAGGGTCTTGAGTGGTTGATGTCGAAATTGCGTCGTACCGGGCCGTTAATGGAGCCACGCTGCGGGCCGCAGGTAGGCAAGTCTGGTACCCCCGTATCGAGAACGCCGACAGTAGCCCCCGGGCCCAAGGAGCACTCGGACTTGGCTTCTAGGCGAAACCAAAGGGCAAGTGCGGAGCGCCGCGGGCCCTAATCGCCTGCGGCCTTGGGAGACGCGTGGCGATTGATGGGACATGGGCGTTTTGACTTCCCCATGCTGCCTCGGCAACTGCCCCTAGTTGACAAAAAGGCTGGCGCCTGCCGCAAAGCCTCCATCGCATTTCTTTCGTCTTGCTCCAGATCCCCTTCTTTCTCTGCGCTGAAAAATCCTCCAGATCCGCTGATTCTCTCCACCAAGCTTGCGCCCGATGGCCTCCGGCAAGGCGAAGTCTCCAGCCTCGGCTGCACGCTCAGCACCCTGGTTCAAGCCAGCCTTGGGTGCATCCACCATTACCGAAGAGAAGCACCTCGCCGCTGCGCTCCAGTTGACGGCGAGCAGCGATAACGAGGGGGAGAGACAGTGCTTCGGGTCAGCTCTGCCAAGCCGGAACCTTCTACCCCTTCTTCCTCCATAGTGTTTACGCCGGGCTAGTCCCCCCTTTCTCCTGCTTCTTCTATGATGTCCTTCGCCATTATGGAATCCAAGCCCTCCATCTTCACCCCAACTTCATCCTCCTCCTATCCATCTTCGCCTTTTACTGTGAGGCGTTCGTGGGAGTGATGCCCTCTATCGAGTTGCTTTGCCACTTCTTCTATCTCTGAGTGAACGGCAGCCAGTGTGCAGGGTGCGTTGTCTTTGTTGCGGACAACGGCAGCAACGCGATTTCCTGCGCCGGGAAGAAGGTCGAGGACTTCCAGAACAAGTGGATCTTCATGGACACCAAGCGCGTGCACGCCCTGCTGGAGCTGCCAACTGGGCTCCCGACATCCGGGGAGGGGTGGTCTCACGAGAAGCTCACCGACCCCCTGGCGAAGCCGCTGCTGAAGAAGGTGGAGGCCGACTTGAAGGTGGAGAAGCTGATGGGGGCGGAGAAGCTGACGGGGACCATGATCGTCAGGGAGTTCTTGGCGCTGCTCCAGAAGCACTCCCGTCCCTTTCGGAAGCTTGGGGCGTAGAAGACAAGCTCCGGCTACGCCAGGACAGCTTGCCCGACGAGGAGCTGAGCAAGGTCATGCACTACTTGCTTGGGAAAGACCAGGGCGCCCCCCCCGGACGACCACCTCCTGCTGTACCATCGAGATGACGAGGAGGGGATAGCCGCCGCCATGCCCGTCTTCAACGAGCGCGGCCTCGTGTCGATGGAGCCTTCCCTGCCGGCAGGCTCCCTGGTGGACATGTCCTCTAGCGACCACTCCTCTGAAGCCACCTGGGAGGGGGAGGGTGAGACCTCTCCCCCGCGGAAGAGCGACCTCCTCCATGACTTCTCCGATGATGACGGCGACACTGGTGCGCACCCGGTCAGGGAGTCGGCGTGCTCTACCGGGGTCACCACAAGATCCGGGGGAACCCCTCCGAAGAAGCAGAGGCCAGGGGTCCCAAAGAGGGACAGGTCGGCGCTGATTCCCCTAAGCAGCACTCCTGCTTCGCCACCATCATCCAGCGCGGGGCTAGCCGTGCGCTCACCCGCTCCCGGGAACGCAGCACCGCCCGCGCCCAGAAAGTTCACGCTTGTGGGCCTGAAGAGGAACTATGTCTCCATGGACCAGTAAGTGCTCCTTCTCGCCCTTGCTCTTGGATTTCGATGTAGTGCTCAATATCTTTGTTTGATGTCAGGCCACCGCCGGCGGTGAAGAGGAAGAAGGGGGACACTGGAGCCACCAAGGCCAAGCGCGCTGCTGTGGTCGCCGCAGCTCTGGCTCAGAGGGGCGCAGCAACTCCTGTCGCTCCTGTAGCAGCGCTGCACTCCTGAAGCTCTGGGACCTAGCCTCAGGAGGAGACGGCTCCTGCGGCCGAGCTGACTTCGGAGGCGCCTGTCTCTGACTCGCTTGCCGGAGACCCAAGATCTCTGGAGCCCTCGGTCCTATCTGCTACTGCTGCTCCACCGGTCTTGATGCCAGCAGCGCCTCCTCTTCCATCCACCACACCGTCGGGCTGTGGTGCTTCCGCTGCGTCTGGAGCCTTGAAGGAGGCTCGCTCCGTGTTGGACCAGCTCCGAGTTGATCTTCAGGGTCCGGACCAGCGCAGGGCAGTGGGGCGCCTAGAGCTGGCCTCGGGGTGGCTCCGAGCCGATGCGTCTGTCCGGACGGCCTGGGGCCAAGCCGTGGCATCCAAGGAGGAGGGCCGAAGGGTGGCTGGCTTAGTTGCAGGCGCCCGTGACATGGCGCTGAAGGAAGCCAAGGACGCGCAGGAGCGGTGCCATGTGGTGGAGGCCGAACTGAAGGCCCTCCGGGATCAGCAGGCCACCCAGGCCAATCAGCTCAAGGTGTGGGAGGAGGAGCTTAAGGCCCAGGAGGGTGCAATTGCTGATTGCGATGCCGAGCTGGCGCAGGCTGCCCAGGAATATACCACTGACCATGGCCGCCTAGAGAAGTTGAAGGTGGAGGTGGAGGCAGCCCAGGCATCCCTTGCCAAGGCCGAGGAGGCAGCCACCATGGAGCGCGACGCCTTCGTCTCTCTTGAGGCGAGGTCCCGCAAGGCGCTGCAGGATCTCTTCGGGAGCGAGCGGTAGGAGCCAGCGGTGACCCCAGAGGAGGACCCCGCCGTACTGCTCCCCGAGCTTGTTGCTGCGCTTGAGAGAGTTGTCGTCGGGTTCGGCCCCATGGTAGAGGGGGAGGCCCGCATGCTCTCTTCCTCGGCCATGACGCGCATCTTCAGCCATCTCTATCTTCGGGACACCAACTTCGACTTCGGCCCCTTGCTCGAGCCCGTGGACCCCGAGTCATGTGTCACCGTTGCTGAAGCCGTGAAGGGTCAGGTGGAGGCCCTGCTGCAGAAGTTCCTCGCTGTTGGCCCCGTGGCTGGGGCTGAAAGCAAGGATGACGGCGACATCATGAATGACGGGGCTCCCAAGGCGGGTGACGATGATGTCCAAGGCTAAAGAAGAGGCTTGATGGCCGCACCTCTCCCTATTTCCGTCCTGCAACATGTATCGTGCCTCACGGAGGCGTAAGAACTCGGGCTTGGTACTTTTTAAGAGACAATATGTTTTTGTAATAATTTGCTAAAGTTTCACGATCTCTTTTCCGTTTGCTTTAGCGTTCTGCGTCGGCGGGGCCCGACCCCGCGCATACCTCAGTCGCTGTTGGGTTGTCCGGATTGCCAGGACGAGGCCAAGGGGTGAGGGGCTACATGGTCAGTTAGGCTCATGAGATGCGATGCTCAGGAGTCCCCCTTGACGTACGAACAACTTTTAGAGGGGAGATGCGAGAGTAGGTCTTAGCGTTCTGCGTCGGCAGGGCCTGGCCCAGTGCATATCTCAGCCGCCGTTGGGTCGTCCGGATCGCCAGGACGAGGCCAAGGGGTGAGGGGCTACATGGCCAGTTAGGCTCCTGAGACGTGATGCTCAGGAGTCCCCCTTTGCGTACGAACCAACCATCATGCCTTTCCTCGCGCGGGCTCTCGCTCGGGAGGGGGCGCGAAGACCAGGTCCATGGGACCTAGCAGGATGGCGTACGCCAGGCGTGACTTGAGCATAGCCCCCATGCCCATCCCCCTCGCGCCACTCTCCCGAGGGAAAGCAGTGCGGTGAGGCTAGACATTGAGCATGGAGGCTCCCTGAGGTTGCTGCAGCATGGTGAGGCCACCCTCAGTTGTTTATCACCAGCGCGGAGCATGGATCTTCCGCTCTTGCACATGCATAGCCGCTCCTCGGCAGTGTCGACTGCCAGCGCAGAGCATGCTGCTTCCAATGGTACGTGGGGGGATTCCCTTTGAGGAGAGCCCCCGGGGCGTGTACAGCCCCGCCCTGACACGTGGCTTGCACGGCAGGGCTAGAGGAGGTGTGTCTGGGCATTGGTGAGCCAGCACGGGACTCACGAGGCCCGACCTGAAGGCAGGTTGCGCCTGAACTTGGTTGGGAACACTGATGATAGTCATACGAGATGGTTAGGCAACCTGCGCCGAGTGAATCTCCTGAGGTTATCGCATGAGAAGGCCAGACACCAACGACCCCAGGAGGTGACGTGAACGTGACCGGCCCGCCAGACAGAGCTCAGCCGTTGGGTTTATTGACGCTGCAGGGACGGACGCGAGCACAAACGCCGTGCCCAGTCTTCTCATGCGACGGTCCTAAAGAAAGACAACCGGTGCACGACTCCCGTGGTGACGAGGCATCGGCCGCGCTCCCCCACTTATCCGCCTGCGATTAGTTCACGCGAGAACAAGGAACCAAGGGCCATGGGAGTTGACGTGCACAGGAGATGGCCCGCGAGCCAGAGCTCAGCCTCTTGGGTTCAGCGACGCTACAGGGACGGGCCCAAGCAAAGACGCCGTGCCAGTCCTTAATCATGAGGTGGTCGCGGGTAGGTTTGCAAAGGTGTGAGACGTTCATAGTGATGAAGCGCCGGACAGGCAAATGATAATCATAAGGCAACTCATGGGAGACGATTAGCCAGCTCTGGTAAATGCAAGAAGGATACATGCCGCAGGGACGGACCCATGTGGCTTGGGGATAGTGCAGCCCGAGGGGCGCCCCCAACTGAACGAACCAAAAGATGTCACCTGGCACCATTGCTGAAGAGGTATTGGAGTAGTGGAAGACGCGCGTTGTAGAAGTCACTCCTCATGAGCCGCCCTGGCCCTTAACCTCGGGGGGCTCTGGAGGTCCGGGGGGCTCTGGAGGTCCGGGGGGCTCGTGAGGATCCACCACCATCTCCGTCTGGATCGCCTGGCGTCGGGTCTCCTGAGCTGCCAGGACGCCCCGCATGTGGCGTTGGAATGCAGCAGCTGCGTTCGGCAAACCAAAGGGCATGTGGACGTAGCTGTGAGGGGGGGCCTCGCATTGGCCAACACGTGACGGCTAGAAGATCTCCTGAGACATGGCCCTATTGAGCCCTGGGATGTCGACACAGACGCGCAGCTCCTCGTCCTCGGCTGGGCGAGGAGCCGCGCCTGGCGATGGGCGGCGATCGCCCCGTATGATCCTTGCCTCCTGAATCTCCTTGACTGCCTTGCTGACGAACTCCTGAGCGCCAGGCGCCTCGCGCCCAGTGCTCTCTCCGCGGAAGCGTGTGCTGAAGCATGCCTCCACATGGTGCCCGAGCGCCTCCCTTGTGACGTTGGCCAGGTCAGAGGCCCTCTAGAGGAGAGCCCCCGAGCCCAGCCTAAGAGGGACGTGGGGCGCGCCTTCCTATGCGAGAGGGGAAGGCGCCTTGTCCACAGACGCCAAGCTTGAGGCGGCGCCACCGTACGCCCCATCCTCCTGAGATCCTTGGTGGAGCTGTTGCTTCTTCTTCTTGGGAACGACCTCAGAGGGTGGATGGTGCCCTGGTCGCCAGGATTTTCAACTGCTGCAGCCTGGTAGGCGCGCTCGAGAGAGCACACCACGTCCTTTTCTTCGCAAGCGACCGTGATGATGCCGCAGTTCCCTGGCATCTTGAGGACATTGTAGTCGTGGTGCGTTGCCGTCATGAACTTGGCGAGAGCTTGGTACCAGAGGATGGCATTGTACGACAGGCGAATGTCGGCGACGTCGAAGTCGATGAGCTCGGTGCGGTAGTTGTCGCGCTTGCCGAAGGTGACGGGGAGGCGGACCTGCCAGATCGGGTGCATGGAGCCGTCGGTCACTCTGAGAAGGGCTTGGTAGGCTGAAGCTGGTGATACGGTACTTGGAGCCTTTTGAACGTCTGGACAGAGAGGACATTGAGTCCTGCTCCGCCGTCGATGAGCATCTTGGTGACGAGCACGTTGCTGATGATGGGCGAGCAGAGCATTGGGAGCGCTCCAAGGAGTCGAAGGTGATGGCGTACTTGGACCACCTGAGCGGGCGCATCGCCTCGAGGTTGGGAAGGGTTGCGTTCACCTCATGCACGAATTGCTTGAAGATGCGATGAGAGGCTGGGGCCTGGGAGCCGTCCAGGATGCAGGCGATGGCACGAGGCTCTTCGAAGCCCCCAACCCCCTTGTCCTGATGGTGGTCTTTGTTCCTTCTTGGCGGCGGCGGCAGCGAAGGAAGACCGGCGTTGCCCTGAGGCTGATCCTCGCGAGGCTGATCCCTCCAGGCACCCTCGCGAGGCTGGCCCTGCCAGCGGTCCTCCCGAGGCTGGTCGTGCCACTCCTGAAGATGGTCGCGGCCGTCCCAGCGTCCTCCACCTCGGCCTCCTCCACGACCGTAGCCTCGATCGTCGCGCTCGGGGCAACGACCGAGGCGCCCGTCGTGGATGGCCCTGAGCTCCTGACAGTTGTTGGTGTTGTGGCTGTGCATGTTGTGGAAGACGCAGAATGGGCGGCTGCCCTTGGATGACTCTAGGTGATCGCAGCCGCGCTTAATCTCCGACTCAGCTGCGAGCATAGCCGGTCCCTTGCGCTTCACGTCCTTGGCCTTGGCCTTCTTGTCTTCTGGGTCCGCGTCGGGGAGCTTGAGGAGGAAGAGGCGTCCCTCTTCAGCTCTCGCACACTTGGTTGCCATGTTGAACATCTCCAGGGCCATGCATAGGTCTTCGTGTATGGCGAGCTCCTTCTTCATCTTGACATTGCGGACGCTGTCGGTGGACGCCGAGATGATGGCTTCGTCTAACACCTTGGGAATCTTGAGGAGAACGCCGTTGAAGCGTTGGATGTACTTCTGCAGGGTCTCTCCTGGTTGCTGCTTTATGCATCGCAGGTCACCCGCGGCAGGCGGGCGATCGCGAGTGCCTTGGAAGTTGGCGGTGAAATGCTCCCTCATCTCGTCCCAGGAGGAGATCGATCCCATGGGCAGGTTCAGGAGCCAGGGGCGCGCGCCGTCCTTGAGGGCCATGGGGAACCAGTTCGCCATGACTTTCTCGTCGCCGCTGGCCGCCTCGATGCTCAGCTCGTAGAGCTGCAGGAACTCGGCAAGGTCGGCGATGCCGTCGTACCGTGGAGGTAGGTCGGGCTTGAACTTTCTTGGCCAAACGACGCTACACAGCTCCAGAGTGAACGCGGGGCACCCTGTTGTGGTCACGAGAGCCCGCCGTGGTGGTGTAGCCTGGTCCTGGCATTCGCACACCGCCACCACGGGCGGCACACGGTCTTGACGTGGCGCTGGGAGTGGCGCGCTTCTTCTTCTTGTGGCCGCTAGACCACCTGACAGCTTGCTTCATTGCGCCCGGGCACTTGACGCTGCGGATCACACCGAGGTGCCACCCGCCTTGGCTCGATGATGGCGTCTTGCCTTGGAGGCAGAGGAGGAGCCCCGTGAGCTACATCTCCCGCAGCAGGTGGCGGTTGAGGCAGCGAGCGAGCTGGTGCAGCAGAATCCCCAGCGGCGCTAACGAGCTCGGCGATGCGGTCGAGCCAGTCCTCGTAGAGGTCGTCAACCGGGCGGTAGCGTAGGAGCTCGCGTGCCATGAGTAGAGCGGACTATGCGTTCCCCGGGCCACGACGAGCATGAGAGGACGAAGCAGCTGGAGTCAGCGACGGAATGGCGGTGCGCCTGTCATGGCGCACAGGCGAATGCAGTGAAGAGGCTTGTTGCTCGTGGCCTGCGGGGCCCGTGGCGGCGTTCGCCATCGGTGACGGGGGTTGGCAAGGGCAGCGATCGCCCGCCGGTGCTATTTGAGCGACGCGGGTGGCAAGGGCGGCCCGGCGCTCAGCACAAGCTTAGCGCGCGTTAGCCTTGGAAATAGTGGAGTGGAGGCGAGTCGATCGATGGAAAGGAAGCTCCGACGCACCCCTACCTGGCGTGCCAAATGTCGGATTACGGGTTCCGCAAACCCTTGAGAGGTTCGAACTCTGGGGTGTGTGCGAAGATCTCTCTCTCCCCAGTCTGCCGACTCGCTAATATCACAGCCTAATGCGCCGAGCTCGAAGGAAACATGACACAGCAGTTTACTCAGGTTCGGGCCACCTTGCGGTGTAAAAGCCCACTCCTGCTTTGTGGTGGATTTGCCTCGAGGGCTGAGGAAGAACTGGTACAGTGGAGAACAACCTCAGGAGGTGCATTTTTGGGCTCAAGTGAGCTGGTGAGCTGGTGAGCTGGTGAGGGTGGAATGGATCTGATCGGCCTTCCCCTCCCTTGCCCATGGTGGCTAGGTCCTATTATAGTGGCCTTGGTCCTCTTCCCAAATGGAGGCGGGAAGGGATCCCACAACGGCCAAATTTGAAGGGAGACAACAATTACATCTTATCCTGACTAAAGTGGTCTTCGCCTGCAAAAGCCTCTGGTCATGACGATGCGGTGGGCTCGGCGCTGACCTCCGTCCTGCCGTCCTGGCGGTCTTCGTCTTGTTGCACGGGAATGGAAACCTTTGGCTGCTTCCTCGGGACTCCGTGTCTGCTGCTTGCCTCCTTTGCACCAAAGAGGTAACTGGTACACTGCGCCCGCTGGCGCCCGCCTGGACTCGATCGTCATGGCTCACGTCACCCAAACCTCACGAGGTGAGCCTTGCATAGAAATCTCCGCTCCTCGGGAGCCAGCCCGAGGAGGCCGATCCCCTTGGAGGTCTTGGTGTCGTCCGCCTCGCGAGGCCTGGCCCCTCGCGAGGGTCCAGATTGGTTGATGTTGAAACTGGGCCATACCGGGCCGTCGATGGAGCCACGCCATGGGCCGCAGGCAGGCAAGTCTGGGTACCCTCGTATCCAGAACGCCGACAACAATCTGTAAGGAATTTGATATATCTCCATCCAAATTCTTTAGCTATTAAGGTCGCCAATAAAAGTCCTAAGCTTCAGCCTACAAAATAGAATTTGTATCGAAAGAGATTGCCTGGATAAAGATAGAATGATGAAAGGACTCCTATTCTTTTAAGAAAACTCCAATGGTTGCCATATTCCGTGCCATGGAAGGATTAAAGGACACATCAACAAAAGCCTTAGGATGTGCAATCTGAAATTGATTAGAGGGGTGATCCGATTTATTAGATGAGTGTAAAGTCAGCTCATTCGATGCTCTGTCTAGAGGGTCATCTACTCCTGCATTATTCGTAGCATAGAGCACCTGCAAAGGGGACCATTCGTTCTTTTTGAAGATGAAATCATTTCGAGCTTTCTAGATGTTCCACGGAAGAGAGAAAATAAAATCAATGTATAAAGCTGGTAGTAGGAGCCTCTCCTGCTGTTTTTAGGGTAAAAAAAGTTTAAATCTGGATGTTTCAAATCAAATAAGAGCTTGATTATAGAAGAAGGATAGAGAGCATTGTCAAAACAATCAGTTCTAGTACCCAACTTAAACCAAACACCTCTACTAAAGTTGCGGTGAAAGAAGATATGAGAATCAGATTCAATGGAACCGCAACGGCTGCATTGTTTTAAATATGAGTAGAATATCTAGAAGCACAAAGACCTGAAGAAAGAGTTTGTCAAAGTAGCCTCCAAGCAAATGTTTTCACTCTCAGAGCAATGATTTTGCATCGCCAAACCTGATCCAGAATAGATATTTCCTACATAGTAATAGTATGTTCGCTTCCCAGTAATGTAGAACTATTTACCATAGAAAGTGGATTGAAAAAAGGCATAAAAGTGCTAGGCATTAGAATTGCCATGTTTCCAATACAAACCACAAGTTGCCAGCCTAAGATAAGTAGAAATGATTTGGTTTTTAGTGGCAAAAGATCTTCTCCTTTGCATGTTAGTTTTCACTATATGCACTCGCTTCGTACATGGTCTACGCTACACCGAACGTAGTATCAATCACCGTTCAAGGTAGTGTGTATCCGGTTGGAGTAGGTGGCCAGGAAGGTTTCTACCCAACATGGGTGCAGTGGCGGAGCTACAGCAAGGCCCAAAGGGCCTTGGCCCGCCCAACTTATGTGATTTTCTTCAAGGTATATCTATTTTTGGGCCACAAAATACAAGCCCAATAGATGTTTCTATCAGCCGGCCCACCCAGTTATTTGGGACAAGCTCCACCACTGCATGGGTGGCAACATAATCTCAGGATCGGTACACCACCACATATGCATAGTGTCGGTCCAATATGGTTACTGTTGCCGATATGTCAATTTCTTCTTCTTCAGATTCTTGGTGTTTGGTTGTGTGCATCTTAGTTATACAGAGGCCGGGTGTTGCTCATCATGTTTTATACCACTTGGTGCTACATTTGAGTTAACTAGATGATACGAGGCACGTTGTTGCGGGAATTGGTTGATTAAAATTTGGTTTGATAACATCACGACCAAAATTAAAAATACATATGACTTTGCTATATTTGATTATGTATAGTTGTAACAATATGCATTGAATATAAATAGGATAATTAAATGAACACCCACAAAAAAGAACAATTAAATGAAAAACAATTTTCCATGCATGGTTGAATGTTGCAGAGGGTCTTTCACATAAATGATTGCATGTTGAGGTGGGTCACCCTGTTCATAGTTGTATGGTGAAATGACATGCTTGCATGTTGAGATAGAAAATGTTAGTGAAGATGAATTTCTTAGGAATACTAGATACTAGATAATACCGTGAGCATTGTGCCGGGAATATGTTCTAATATAGTAGTATTTCAATAAGATTTGCTTGTACGGAAACATTTGGATTAATAATATATGAAAAAACTAAAATACCTATTATATACTCCCTTCGTGCAGAATTACTTGTCGCAAAAATAGATAGAAATGGATGTATCTAGAACTAAAATACATCTAGATACATCCACTCCTACAACAAGTAATTCCGGACGGAGGGAGTATTGTATAGTTGAAAAATATTTATTGAATATAGGTAATATAATATTAAAAAATCTATGCATGTTTGGTGGGCCTTTGATGACGTGACATGTGTGGATGGCTTATGTGTGTATGCTGAAATAAATAGAATTAGTGAGGATCAAACTAATAATGAAAAATAATTCTCATGCATGTTGAGGTGGGCATGTGATAATGTGGCATGTATGCATGTTAAGATAATAGAAGTAGTTGAGATGAACTATTTAGGTATATATAGGATAAGATAAATGCGCAGAAAAGAAACTAACGACACACATGCTAAAGTGGAAACAAAGTGTAAGTTCTCCAACCTGAATCATACCACTAGCAAGCATGTTAGAGCATTTCCAACAGCCGTGCTTCGCGCCGCGCGCGCTTCGGCTGGTTTAGCGCGGCCGCCAGCGCTGGCTCCAACGGCCGCGCTATAATGCAGCACGCGCGCCGCTCCAGCAGCGCGCAAAAAATAGCGCGCGCAGCATGCACGAACCACATATACATTTCAAAAAAGAGAAGCAAAAATAATCAAACAAACAAAATAAATCAACAACAAATAGTTCAATTTCGTTATCATTACAACTCAAACAAATAGTTTATCGTTCAGTACAACAAATAATGCAATAAACATAACAAATAGTTCATGAACAATACAATGTCGAATGCAGAAATCATGCTCTTTGTCGTCCATGCCATGCCCACCACTCTCCAGTCAGATCATTCTGAAGTTCATTGTGCGTTGCGGGACGCCGAATGGCATGATAGGAGGCAATAAAACGGGCTACCCTTTCAGCCCTCCACCGCACTCACACGGGATGTCCCAAGAGCTCATACTGTGAGTAGTCTAAATCTTGGCCACGCTCATTCTCGATGATCATGTTGTGCATGATCACACAAGAGTGCATGATGTACCAAAGCATTTTTTGATCCCAAAATCTAGCCGGTCCTCTCACAATAGCAAATTGGGCTTGCAAAATCCCAAATGCTCCCTCCACATCTTTTCTATCCGCCGCCTGAGCATTGTGGAAATCAAGATTTTTCTTACCTTCCGGCTTTTTCAATGGCTTCACGAAGGTTTGTCACTTTGGATAGATGTCATCCGCTAGATAATAGCCATAGTTGTACGTACGGCCATTTGCCAGAAACTGCACCGGTGGCAACTCACCGTTTGCAATCTTGTTCATCAGTGGTGACCGGTTGACAACATTGATGTCATTCAAAGATCCAGGCATTTCAAAAAATGCATGCCAAATCCAAGTCTCCTGATCGTCCACCGCTTCAAGGATTATAGTGGAACCCTTTTTTGGCCGTGGAATTGCCCATGCCATGCCTTTGGACAATTATTCCAACTCCAATGCATGCAATCTATTGAGCCAAGCATGCCAGGAAAGCCGCGTGATTTGTTCATCGCCAATAGCCTTGCGGCGTCTTCAGCAGTGGGAGATCTCAAATACTCCTCGCCAAACACTTGCACAATTCCCACTGCAAAGCGCTTGACACACATGATGACTTGGCTCTCACCCATAGCCAAGTGATCATCAACTAGATCAGCCGGGATACCGTATGCCAACATATGCAAAGCGGCTGTCACCTTCAGAAAGGTGCTATGCCCGAGCTCTTCGGCGGCATTCCTCCTTTGCTGGAAAAATCGGTCATGGCTCGCTAGTTTCTCTGCAATGCGCCTGAACAAGTCGGTGCTCATCCTAAACCGGCGACGAAAATACGACTCCGGGTATGTGGGATTCTCCACGAAATAGTTCTTCATCAATCTGTTATGGGCATCAATCCTATTTCTCCAAATTTTCTCCCGACCCATAACCGAACCACCGTGCTTCGGTTTTTTTATTGATATGCATAGCTATGATCATTGCAAGATCCTCCTCCTCTTCCATATCAAATTCTTCTTCGGAAGAATCATACGACGAACTCATCTACAATGTTCAATACTATACTATAAAAACTACAATTCAAAACATGCACCAAATTCATGAAGTTTGAGCAATACATACCTTGTAGGCGTTTTGTCGAATACCTTGCGGGCGCGGCGCGGCAGCGAGCGCTCGGGCGCTGTTTCTCGGACGACGGAGGCGCGCGAGAGCCGACGGGACTAGGAGGGGATGGGGCGAAAGCGCGGCGGCGCGGGGATAGGCCGGGGAAGCGCCTGAACGGTCGTCGGGGGGCGCGGGCGGCGGCGGTGGCGCGGCCGGATGGGGGTGGAAGTGGGAGAGGAAGTGGGAGAGCGAGCGCGCGAGAGTCCAGCACGCGGGAGCGGGCGCAGCAAATAAGCGGCGCGCGATTGCGTTTCGGCCAGCGCGCTGAACTGCATATGCCACGTGCGTCATTTTTGCGCGCCCGCTGAAGCCACCCGCCGCGTTGCGCGCGCGCTAAAACAGCCTAATTTGCAGCGCGACGCTAGTTTAGCGCGGCTGTTGGAGATGCTCTTAAATTATAAGTCTTTCAAGTTCAGACCCACAACAACATGCCAACAAGGACTTGGCTGCCTTCCTGCCTACTAGGCTAGCCTTGCAGAATCCTTGGGTAGTGAGGCACCATGTAAATCCTATATATGTCCGAGCATGGTTTTTTGTAGACCGAGCTACCTGGTACCCTATATCAGGGCCGTCCAGAATTGACTGTAATGCATCGAGATATGTGCAAAGTTTGAATAGCTGTAGCTTTGTTAGGACATAATACACTGGCAGGACACATTGGTCATGAGGTGATAGGACATCTGTCCCCTGGCCACATGCCTATCTCTCTCCCACATGCTGCCTCATGCCGTCTCTCTTCCCACACATGCAACCTCTGACAAGTAAGAGGCCTGCATGCCTATCCACTGTTGATGATAGAGACAAGGCACAACTGCATAAAACAAAACCTGAATCTCAAATGAACAGGTCCCTATCTCTCAGCGTTTTTTCTCCTAAAAACTGCTCTCCCTCTCTCTCTCTACTTCCCCTTCCTTTTTATCTCTGACTCTCTCAAACCTCTCACGGCCACTCTTAGATAGGATCCCCTCGATCCCACCTTTCCATCGTTTTCTTTTATGAACCCCCGCCTACGGTTTCCTCTACCGTTTTTTCTTTCAATCGAAACCGATTGGAAAACATCAGCGCCCTTCCCCTCGCACTCTCCCTTTCTCGGCCTGCTAGGGCTTCCCACATCCCGAGTTCTCCTACAGGCTACAGGCCGCCGCCAATTCTCCCTGCAGCTGTCGTTAACATCCACCGAGTAACCTCGGCCCCCTGTCGATGACGTCAACGATCGTCTTGACTGGTTGGCGGCGGCAACTGTGAGACGGAGGAAGGGGGGCAGCGGGGATCTTGGCCGGGATGGGTGTCGCGCGAGGAAGAAGCAGTGCCCTGCCCAGGCCGGTCCATGCCCGGAGCAAGCGCCGAGCCAACACCTACACGGACATCGACGAG
>NC_057804.1:149629215-149632312 GCF_018294505.1 Triticum aestivum
GATGTGCGCGGGTGCTCGGCGTCGAGCCGCCGTAATGACGTAGTTGAGCAGGAGGTGGAGCATCCATGGTAGTGTGGCCGCAGCCTCATCTATGCCGAGGTCTGCATGAACAATCTGCCAAGACGGTTGGCTATCTCTACCGCTGAAGGACGATGGAGGCAGAACCGCAGATGGACGAGCATCACATGGATCTCTACATCATCCAACTCCCTTGTATGTACATGATTTTTTTATTATGCTCTTCTAAAGCTGAATTGTTTTTTGCATTGCTGATGATACGTCTTAATTAGTATTTGTTCAAAGTCAAAGATAATGTACTGCTTATTTTGACTGCTGCATCGATGTCTGAAATTTGTTTATCTTGGCACATAGTGTGAATAATTTGCTTAGTTCATTGGTCTGGCGAATCGATGCAGGTGGGATCATGCCGGTGCTGCTTTAACCCTTGGCGGTTTGAAGGGAACACTGGATACAATGGCGAATGGATGCAGTCGTTTGCTTCTTTCTTATTCTTGGTGTTCAGCAGGCGTGCAATCCCTTATTTCCCGGCACCGCTCCACCAAATCTATCGTCCCTCATCTAGATTTTGCATCAGTTGCTATAACATGAGGTACGGAATCCAAATTCTCCACTTCCTATATTGCACGTAAATTTAAATGTGAAAAAATAAAGGCAAGATGTGACTTGTAATATGAAGAACTATCACAAGAAGTTGTACATCAGCAGGACCTGAAAGTCATGCTGTTCTATTAATCCAGTTTCTCCATGGCGAGTTTCTAGCTGCGTTCAGATTTACCATGCCCTACTTGTATGTTTGTGTGATGTTTGGTATGTCAGTTTGTCGTTCGGGTTTGCAGGAAGATATGGGACTACAAGAATTTCGATTTTTGATGTATGTCCACAGTAGCATGTTATTACTTTTCAGGTTTGGAGATGTCAGCGTTGTCAAACTTATATTCAGTCATGCAGAGGTGCATATGTTTCGAACATGAAAAATAAGATTAGAATGATACACTTTAATGGATACACCATTACATTGCAGTGTAAAACACTTCAAATTGTTTGCAACGAGGGACCTTTGTTCAAAGAAATTAATTAACAAGCAATAGTGCTTTTGGTTTTTTAAAAATCACTTCAAAGAATTTTTTTACTGATGAGAATGCAGCGGTTGATTTCTTTCCTTTAATTCTCCATATTTTCGTAGAAGGTTGATACTATGTCCTTTCTCTATGCACTCAGCATGCAAATGTTCCCCAAACTTTGCAACCAACAAGAGGATAATCAACTCTGTACATTCATGGAGCATTTTTTGCATCACGGTGTTGCCATGGTTCTGCCATTGCCAAACATTTGCCTACTCTGGTGATTTTAAATCTGTTCCTTTCATGTATGTAGAGTTGTACACTCGAAACTTCAATCTATTTACCTGCTCATGCATGCATTAATCAACTTCCAAAAGAGGAGGCTAATAAGATCACTAGCATGGAAAGAAATGTCTCCATGTCTAAGGTAGACATGAATCGATAAATTTGCAAGGCAGAGCATCATGTAAAGCTTTTTTTAATAAAATTGAGTGAAAGCAGTTGTTAACATGCATGTTCAATATCAATGATCTATTAGTGACTATGTTTCACTTCAGAATTTGCTCTGAATCGCTTCAAGGTTGGCCGCTACCTGCAATTTCAGATTCTTTTGTTTTCGGGTTGCCGCGGTAGAAAACGTTTAGATATTTTTGTGTACATGAACTTGTCTTAACTTACAGGCAGACTAGCACTAGGAATGCTGCAGTTAAAAAAATTAGATCTTTTGTCTACTTGGACTTGTCTAGATTAACTATTTGTTGTCGGGATTTAGTCTCTAAGCCATGTGCTTTTGCTTCATGTTAGATCGGTTAAACAGTGGAAGCAATCACTAAAACTTTTCATGGACATTCCATATTTCTGCCCGCAAGAAATGCATTATGCCCATATCTGCAATAATAAGAAATGTACATATGCTCGTAGCATATCCATGTTGGTTTACCTAACACAAGGAAAACGTTGCAGTCCATCGAAGGATGAAGCAAATCAAAAGGCGGACCTCCATTACTCAGTGAAGCTTATAAATAAATGTACTGGTTGTGCTTTTCCATTCTTGCGGGCTTGAGTATTTTCTCTTATGTTGCTTGTAAGGTAATATCCTTGTTTTCTAACACACTAACTTCGGTTTTCACGAGCTAGGAGTAAATTTAGTTCACCTTGCAATGTTGTGAAACCGAGCCTATCCTTGTACAAATGAAAATTTACTGGGAGTAGAGATACGTTAGATGTTGGGTGAGGATGAAAGGTGATCAGTACTAGCTAATTGTATGCAGTCATCACGCGGTGCAATTGTATACAATGATTAATTTGTCTGCCATTTGTAATACGACCTTTGTACATCTCAAATTTCTTTTCACGATACTGACTTAGAAAATTGTGTTCCTTTTTAATCATGTGTTCTTCCATATTTCTTAATTATTATCACTCATCGTAAAAACTACTAGAATCATATATAATTCGGCGTTTGGTTTATCTAGAGTAAAACACGTATTTGACATGAAGGCACTGTGTGGCAATCTCCATTTTTCGTGAAGAGGAGATGCGTGGGTTGGAACAAGTACACTACCGGAACAGGGCGCTATCCCGACGGCCAAAACAGTGCCGACGGCTGCCGTCGGCTTCTTCGGAGCTATGCCGACAGTCTGGTTCTGGCCGTCGGCGTACCATAGCCGTCGGGTTACTCAGAGCTAAGTCGACGGCACCCGTCGGCATAGAACAGCCGTCGGCCTAGCCGCATATACGCCGACAGCTGCCGTCGGCCTAGCTGCATATACGCCGACAGCTGCCGTCGGCTTACAAGCGCCGTCGGCATAACAGTGGGCCCGGCAAATCCCCTGGCTAACGTCGTCAGAACTATGCCGACGGCCGAGACGGCGGGCCGTCGGCATAGGTCCGCAGGCCACGTCACCGATCCGGGCCGCACCGTTCGGACCATATGCCGACGGCATATCTGCCACGTCAGTGATCCGCGGCACGCCGCCCGCCGCCTAAACCTGGCCGGATCTATGCGCCGTCGG
>NC_057804.1:149632741-149633358 GCF_018294505.1 Triticum aestivum
TTTTTTTCATATATTATGAATATATATATATATATATAGTTTGTATTTTTTCGAGCACGTTAATAATGTGCGGTCATTTATAGTTTGTATTATGAATATATAGTTTGTATCTTTTAAATATAGATCCGTTTATTTTATTAAAATCAAAAACAATTATGCTGACAGAAGTTTTGTGGCGGTTGCAAACGCCCGACACCCGTCTCCAGAGTGTGACCCCCCTCACGTCCGAGGTGTGCCCCCCTCATGGACGGCGCCACCGGCGGCACCTGGAGGGGGGAAACGGACGCGTCGGGTCTACACGGAGTGGATGTAGCTGCGGGTTTGGCCTGGATGTTGCTCCCGGGTGTCCCTACGGGCCGACCTGACACAACCGGGTGGACAGGTCCACTGGTCAAAGCCCGTCCGTGGG
The DNA here is from genome assembly GCF_018294505.1 of Triticum aestivum. Lineage (NCBI taxonomy): Eukaryota > Viridiplantae > Streptophyta > Magnoliopsida > Poales > Poaceae > Triticum > Triticum aestivum. The sequence continues at coordinate 149,633,151 of NC_057804.1, forward strand.
AAGTCAAAAGGCTAGATCTCATGGTTAACCGCTCCAGGGTTAGGCGGGACGGGGGCCCTGGGGGGTAGCAATGCCACTGGAGCGTCATACCGGGCCCTCATACATTCGGGGTGGTGTTGTGGCATGTCCGAAGAGGCGGCACGCGTCTCCGGTGCGTGGCCTCCCTCACGGACGGCGTCGCCCCGGCACCTGGAGGGGGGAAACAGAC
>NC_057804.1:149637251-149637811 GCF_018294505.1 Triticum aestivum
CTCCCACACCCGCGACCAGGCCACGGCCTTGGCGGACGAAGCTGCTCGAATTCGGCGCCTCCACTCCCCTCCCCTCTGTGTGGTTCCGGGAGAGGAGAGGGCTGAGCGGTTTAAAAAAATAAAAAATATATATGAAATAATAATACATAAAAAAGGAAAATTATAACTATAAAGAAATTTAAAAATCTATATAAAATAAAAAAGAATAAATATATAACTATAAGAAAACATTAAAAAATTATATAAAATAAAAAATGAAAATAAAACTATGCGGACGGCAAAGCCGTCGGCATAGCTGCGGCCATACGGTAGGCGTTACGCGGATCAGTGACGTGGGTAATAAAAAAAAAGTATGCCTACGGCTAAGCCGTCGGCATAGGTGCCACGTGGCCTCCTCACGTATGCCGACGGCTTAGCCGTCGGCATAGGCGGCCTTATCCACCCGCGGGGCGAGCCCCTCCACTCATTCCCCATCTTGCCCCCGACTCCCCACCCGCCACGCTGCGCCGCCGCTCCACCCTGACCCACGCCGCCGCCGCCACGCTCTCCGCCCACCTCCT